>NW_015663506.1:119345-124132 GCF_001515625.1 Sinocyclocheilus rhinocerous
CTCCCGGCGCCTATTTATACTATAGTCGCACCGGTAGTGACGTCATGGGCTGTCGCCGGCCAACGTGTTGTTGGTGTTTTTTCAATGTATGCTTCAGACACGGGTCACGACGAGGCGTTCCCTATAGCGACCCCTAGAGGACGCAGTTCGAAGTTCCCTTGAAAGGGAACCTTAATTTTTGGTTTTTGGCTGTCATTCCCATAAATAACTGAACTCTGTGTGTTTAAAACAAGATTAAGCACTCAAAAGAGGAGTGACAACTGTATTTCAGCCTGTCCAGTGGGAAGGAAATTGACCCCTTTAAGTTATCATGTGGTCAGTCACTCCCAGATGTAATACAGGAATTGACTATTGTATAGATAACCTGGAACTCTCTTTTTACAAGTTTATTTATTTATTTATTTTGCAAAATGTAGGCCATGAAGTCCACTGGTTGCTGTCAACTCCATTGATGTGTTTTCTGTGACCTGGAGCGTTATCCTGCTGGGAATTCCAATTTGAAATGTACAGACTATTTCTGGCCATAAAAGGATGGTCAGAAAGAACACATTTATGTGAATTAGCATTTAAATGATGCTCATTTGACATTAAGGGGCTTAGTTTTTGCCAGGAAATCATTTCCAGTATCATTACACTGCCAACAGCCAGACCAATTCATGCTGTTTACACCTAATTTTGACCCCAGCATCTGTACATCTGTACAATCAGACAAGGCTGTGTTTTCCTGTCCTCACTCGTCTGTTTTTGCTCATGTGGCTGCTATTGCATATCTTCCAATCCTTAGCTGGCAGAAGTGGAGTCTGGCATGTTATTTCGCTACTGTAGCCCATCCAACCCTTGATGTGTTCATGTTCGAAGATGCCCATCTGCTGTCGTAAATAGTGGCTGTTTGAGTAATTGTTGCATTTTGTCAGCTTGAACATGGATTGCTATTCAACTTTATTTTTCTTAGCAATGGTGCTTATTTGGAGTAGCTTTTCCATTTTGGTGCTTGGTCAAAGATCAATAATGAAGTCTGCATGCTTATATACTGAAATGGAGCCACATTTGCTCTCTGGCTATTTACCTGGATGTTTACATTCTTTAAAAGTCTAATGATTATTGAGATAAAATCTATATGCAGTATTGATGCAGTCTCATGTTTCAGTGTCCCAGGAGGCAGAATATCAGTAATCTGCAGGTCTGTAAATTGAATGAAAAGATAAGCAGCACAGGAAGTCAGTCAGATGATGGGAAGACCAAGCAAACAACTTAATAGTATGAGACAAAAGACTTGATAGCCTTGTTTTTTCCAGAGATAATTGCATAATTAATTCTGAAATATGCAAATAATGATCTTCAAGCAAAATCACACTTTTTTTTTTAAATGCACAATTCTCTGGTCATTTAAATGCTTTCCACCTTCTAAACTCTCAGCTTTTTTCTGATGCAATGAGAACTTTATTTAAACTTTATTTAACTTTGCTTCCAGAATCATTACATGTTTTTTCTTTGTTTCTTCAGTGATATGAGCCTCTCAGCAGCTCTATATCCCCTGCCTGGCAGACACTATGAAAGGATGGTTTGAGTCTAAACATCACAGTAGCTGTGGGTGGATGATGGAGCACGATACCAGAATTGATTCTCCACAAATTACATACAGTAATGGGTAATTTCTCCCCATAAATACCCATCGCCACTGGGGCCACTGTGTGTTCTTAGCCTTGTGTACACACAGTGTTAGACTTGTATCAATCTTGTTCTAACCCAGATAGGTCTTTCTATATCAAATTGGCCGAGTTAACAGAATAACAAGAACAGGGATTGGCCCATTGGATTGATCCTTGGCACAATCTGCAAAATACATATGTAATACTGGACTGTGGTACAATGATGCTTGTGTAGTCTTTAAAAATAAAATTCAAAATAAAATAAAATAAAAAATATAATACAATACAATAATCTAAATAAATTTAAAATTTAAGAAATTTCAGAGGTTTTTAAAATACTTGTCATAATTCATGTTAGCAGACAAGCCCTGCTCCAGCTGTGTCTTAATGCATTTTTGGAAACAGTGAAGGACCGCCCCCTCATCTGTCAATCAATCGATTAGTGTCAATGCACTACAACAAGGGTTTTAAACATGATATGCAATGAAAGTTTTTTTTTTATTATTAAAAAACAATTATAAATATCGATAATGGAAAGCATGATCATCATTAGTTAAGTTAAACAAGCCAATTAACTGAAATATATTGAAATAAATGCAAACTTTTATTAAAGGCAAAGCATAGCATATAGATAATAAAATGTATTACGGTTTTCAACATTGATAAGAATAAGAAATCTATCTTGAGCACCAAATCAGCATATAAGAATGATTTCTGAAGTATCATGTGCCACAAGAAAATATTAATTATAAAAAACTTACTGTAATTTATGAATTTACTGTAAATACTTTGATCAAATCAATCAATGTATTATATATACAGTATATATATATATATATATATATATATATGTACAGGGTTTGCTGTGACATCTTTTTTCACATTGTTGAGTTATCTAGGGATTTGACAGCGTTACCCGCCACAGCTTATTTGTACCCGCATTTGGCGGGTTGACGGGTGTTAATTTCAAACCCTGTATATATATATATATATATATAAAGCATATAAAAAGCCAGGGGGAAAAAAATGCTACATCTCAAATTATTTTATGTTTTTTAATACTTAAAGATAACCAGATTTTCAAGGCCGGAGTGCAACCAGTTCATGCATTTCACGCATTTGATGAATCGATGCATACATTTTTCAAATGATATGATTTGTTGTTTAAACAGCAATGTTCTTTCCTATATATCTGGGGAAAACCTTTTATTTTAACAGAGTACAGATTTATTCAAAAAACAGCATTTTAACACTGTGTCCTAACCAACTGACCTGATATGACAACTGCTGTGTGGTGTGACAAAATCGCATAGATTTGGGAGACATTTGATGTCTGATGCACTGTTATCTGAAACAGGACTTTGGACCAATGAGATTTCACAGAGAGCAGTGTACCCACTGCACCGGTGCAAAAATAGAAATCAAACGATCAATAAAATATCCCGTTGCTTCTTATTATCACAGTCAAATGTTTGCATGTATACAAAATTAACATAGAATAGATTTGCATCTAGTTAGGACTGTGTAAGAATGTGGGTGGTGACTGAACCATGACCCTATTTTATAAGGAGTTAAAAAGGAGACAATATAGTTGTTTTAGTTAAAAAGAGTGTCATCATTTGTCTCATCAGGTGAACTGAAACTGATTTGCTCCGTCAAGCTCATAACTGGTTGGGCCAGGCCTGAAATGAGGAGGAACTTGTCTGCCAGCAAAACTGTTACCTTTGGAAACAGACAAAAGGTTCTCTTCGCATTAGTGGAGAGGTTTATTTCACACTCAGTGGGAGATAGAATGAATGTGGGCAGCATTTATGGGACGTCTGTCCCATTCAGCCTCCTGACATCATGGTCAGCGCAGCAGCTCAATTGGACCTTAATAAAAGTGCCAAACCAGCAATTTTCTGCATGGGAAATGGAGCTCTGCCGTCAAAACTGTCATATTATCATTCTCCACCAGATAGACTTGACAGCAACACATGATTTTACGACCCTTCGAGCATAAGGCCAGCTGCATTTCACACTCAGGCAAAATATATATTCTCAAGAGAGTTTATCTTACCGTTTCAACTGATCTCGGGTATATTGCTTCCAAGTACCTTATTATTCTTATCACCAACTAAGCTGGATGCTGCACACGTTACTGTTAGGGGCAAGTCTTCCAATATAAAGGCATCAGAAATGTATACTATCGGCAATTAATGCAAGAGCTTCTTGCTTTTTTTACCTCAGTGAGCCATTATGTAGAGTGCTAGAGTGTGTTGTTTTGCCAGTGTTGATTTGTTCTGCTGTCAATACTGCATACAAAATGTGTAAATCATCATTTCAAGTACTATAAACAAGCATTTTCAAGATACTCTGATTACTACTCTTCAAGTATTCACACTGCAACCCTACAAGCCCTTCTGAAGCCTGAAGCATTTGTTTAGAGACTGTAGGATGTTTCAGGGAAACACCTTTAAACAGGCTCATACATTCTTGTTCATCATTGTCAAAAAAAGATAAACATACCATGCTGTCTTTGTGCTCTGGCTGTCACTAATCCAAAAAACCCATTAAAGTAACATGATATAAAAGGCCTGGCAGCAGAATTCAGAAATGGACTTGGTCCAAAGAACAAAGGTGAAGACTTTTTGTCACTAAATGTGGGTGTTTTTTTCCAACTATGGGCACTTTTGACCCTGTGGACTTTTTAGAAAATAACTCCATTATAGACCTTTCACACACTTACTGGAATGGTGTTGTTTCTGTCAACTAAAACAAAAACTGGTGAAACATTTTTGGGTTACAGTTTATTTGAAGGTGTCCTTGTTACAGTGTAATTATATATTTAAGTACTGAGTAATATTAATTAACTACATATACTTACTATATGGTTAGGTTTAGGATTAGGGTTTGGCCTAGGGTTACTTGCATGTACTTGTGCATAATTTGTTGTTGTTATTATAATAGTAAGTCCATGTAACATGTGTAACAAGGACACCGTAAAATAAATTGTTACATTTTTTGTTAACTGAAATAAAGCTGAAATAAAATAAAACAAATATTAGATAGAAAACTTGCATTTAAAAATTAAACAAAAATTTTATATTCTGCCTTGGGAATTAAGTGAAATAGAATAAGTTTAAAAATTACACACAC
>NW_015663506.1:124506-134953 GCF_001515625.1 Sinocyclocheilus rhinocerous
TATAGGATATATAAATGCCATATGCATAGCATAGTAGTACGGTATCACATTTTCACCTTTTTCCACTATTTGTTTATGCATGTATAAAGGTTCCCTAAATAAATAAAAAATACTCCTGTCTGATTTCTTTCATCTGTGTAATACAAATGGACAATTCAGTGCATAAATCATGTACTTTTATGGTACTTTTGTGTCCTTTTTGAAGTACAGAGGCTCCAGTCCTCAGTCCACATTCAAATATTCCCCTCTTGTGTTATGCAGAGGAGAAAAGGTCATATGAGGATGTGAGGATGAGTCAATAATGACAGAATTTTCATTTTTGGGGGTAAACTATTCATTTAATAAAAATCTACCTCGGGACAAAACCCATGAGTCCATACAAGAAACATCCTGACATATTGCTGAAAATTGTGCCTTGCTAAGAATCTTATTGTCTCTCACATACTTCTTCATTTTAATGACATTTAAAGGGGTCATATGACGTTGCTAAAAAGAACATTATTTTGTGTATTTGGTGTAATGCAATGTGTTTATGTGGTTTAAGGTTTAAAAAACACATTATTTTCCAAATAATGTACATTATTGTTTCTCCTAAGTTGGAATTGCCCCACTTTACAGAAACAGACACCGGCATTGTAGGCTACTCTCACAGGAAACAGTCCTCGTCCTCCATAAAATGCGCTGCACACATCTGAATATTTGGGTTGAACTGTTCCGGAACAGTGTTGTAAATACAACTTAACCACTGATTTCTGACATGGCTGCATCAACACTACTGCTGTTCCTGAAACCACGCTTTCTTTCTTTGCGTGCACATTTGGGCGGTGTTATGCAAATCTTCGCACATCGTGACGTAGACATGTGGGGGCGTGTCAGAATGAGCTGTTTTGGGTAGGCGTGGTTGACTCTTAACTTTTATAAAGAATATCTCTTTGGATTTGAGACTTTAGTCTTTGCAACTTTACAGATCTTCTTTATGCACCAAGAGCTTGTAACACTCCAAAGAGAAAGGAAAAATTGAAATTGCATCATATGACCCCTTTAACGCTTAAATGCCACACACTTAGGATATCGCTGTTTTAAAGACCTCTGCCCAGGTAACATAAAAAAATTATATGAATAAAATCATATATGTATGAAAGATCAGTAGTGATTTTTATTTATTTTTTTTTTTATTTTTTTATTTATTTAGTTGACAGGGACATTGTACATTAATAAAACATTCCTGTAAATGTACCAGAATTAGCCAAGGCTATTTTACATCCGTAGTCCCTGGACAAGATGTTACAAGTCACCCTACCTAAAAATGTAATTAAAAAACACATTAACCATAGAATTCGTGAGTTCATTTGTGATGACTCATGACTGAATACAAAAGCAGAAATTCATAGCTATACGATTCCTCTGCATTGCTGACCTGACAATGAACCAGATAAAAGACTGATGAAGCAGAGTTTGGGGAGAAAAGATTGTCATCCTGAGAGAAACATCATTTTGATGTCACCATATATCAGTCAGGTGGATACCGCTACTTTCGAATGGCCTGGCATATATCTGGGTAACGGCTGTGCACAGCTGCTGGGAAAGTGTTTTTCTTTTACAACATACTAGACTTAATGCATTTCCAAAGACACGGGTGGATTCGCTAAACTGTTGCAACACTCCTGCATGCAATATTTTAGTAAAGCATGCTGGTATTCACTCAGAGCAGGTCTGCAAGATGGGAAATTTCACAATGCAAATTACATTCAGGACAGATTTTTGCCCCATTACCAGATTAGCATAATTACTTTAGTGAATCGGGTGTTAAAACGCACAGCACATGCAATTTAATAATGATATCAGCAGGTGAAAATATATCTGGACAGAAATTAAGAATGAGATTTCCTCCAAATGCCACCACATTAAACAATTACAGTAGTTGAAGAGTCACACACTGGCATCAACAACAAATCCAATATATCATGCCATAAAGATTTAACCACAAAATATAAATGTATTATTTATGCAACATCTCAGAATTTGTAAACTTTACTGTCTTCTGCAAGCATATTGTAAATGATATAACTTTGTAATTGGTCTTTTTTTATTTAAACCATCACTTCTGGCCAATACCAGTTCATATAATCAACAATAAAGCTTTCTCCAGTGACAAAGTCCATCCCCCATTGTTTTCTCAGAGCAGAATCCATCAACATATTTATATAGAATTGCTTTGGACTGTTTTCACTCAATCTGTGCCTTTTTCTCTCCTGATTCAGATGACTTTTTCACTGGTGAAAGCAATATTATGGATAGAGTAATCTTTTTTTAGCTGGCATCAATGGTTAGAAGTTAAAAACATCTCAATTATAGATTTTTTTTTTTTTTTTACAAACATGCAGGTTTTCACTTAACAGCTGTTTGGACTCTTGTTCTGACGGCACCCATTCACTGCAGAGGATCCTTTAGTGAGCAAGTGATATAATGCTAAATTTCTCCAAATCTGTTCTGATGAAGAAACAAACTCATCTACATCTTGGAAATGCCTGAGGACAAGTAAAGTTTCAGCAATTTTTCATTTTTGGGTGAACTATTCCTTTAAGGCAACATGTGCCTAAATGGGATTTCGGAATTTATTTTCATTGGGTTGCGAAACAAATTTTGGTAAGAATATTTTCAAATCCATCCTTTTTTAACCTGTTTAAAGATACATTTCCATCTTTTTATAATCCGCTATCCCTTATGACAGCAAGGACAGTGACATCTGTGAAAAAGCGACTAGTGTTGCTGGATGAATCACATTTGCAACGGATGTCTTTGAACAGTATTGCTTTCTAAAGGAATTTAGAGAGTGTGTTCCACATTGGCACATTTACATTCCTCAAGTCGAATATCCTGAGAGACATCATCAATTAACTCAAATTGCATCATCAAAGGACTGACAGGTTATTCACATTAATGGCTTTTGTTAATTACAAGCATAACTAATGAACATGAATTGGGGTCACTAATTAGCTTTTGTGTGTTGTTATACTTGGCTCACTAAGGATGTGTGGTTCAGTTTGGAGGGCCACACTGAAACAAGCAGTGCATTGTAAGCATGGTTGAGATATTACAAATGCTGGAGTTAAATGACACTGTAAACTCTAATGAACCAGAGATCATATATAGGCCTACAATTATCGCATTGCATCTGTGCGTTTAATCGCTGATCATTTTCTCCTCCGCTGAAGCTCTGAAATCTCATTGGCAATCAAATTTAAAAAATGGCACATAGACACATTTAGTTTATTCTTCAAGGGATAGTTCACCCAAAAATGAAAATTACCCCATGATTTACTCACCCTCAAGCCATCCTAGGTGTATATGACTTTCTTCTTTCAGACAAATACAATCGATTTTTCAATACAATATTATTATATGTTCTGGCTCTTCCCAGCTTTATAATGGCAGTGAATGGGGGTTGAGATTTTGAAGCCCAAAAAAGTGCACCCATCCATCATAAATAGTACTCCACGTTTTACATTCTTAAAAATAAAGGTTGTTTATTGGCATCAATGGTTCTATGAAGAAACTTAAACATCCATGGAACCTTTCAAATGCAGAAAAGTTTATTTATAGTTTAAAAAGGTTCTTTAGATTTCTAAAATGTTCTTCAAAATGATTCTTTTAGGAACTGTACACTGAAATTTTCTTTGGGGAACCAAAAATGGTTCTTCTATGGCATCACTGCAAAAACTCCCTTTAGGAACCTTTATTTTTAAGAGTGTAAGCTAAGAGGAGACTGGCTTTCCTTTGCTGAAAACAAAACTTGGTTCTCACAAGACTAGCATATTCTCACCGGAGCTTACGCTGTGCCTACAGCCCTGTCCACATGGAGACGTGTTTAGCTGTATACGATCGGTGTTTTGGGAACCTGAAACCGCTATTTTTTGAAACCGGGTCCCAGAGTGGATAAATCTGAGAACGACAACTTTGCGTTTTCGTGTGTACAGTCAATCCGTAGATTTTGTGAAATGATGATGTCATCACCCCACGTCTCGACCCTAGTCAGACACCGCTACATCACGTAACAGCAACAACAACAACAATGGCAGACTACATGCTTGTGTTCGTGCTGCAGAAGCTACTGAGCCTATTAGCTTTACTAACTTTACGAGCTTTTCTTGTTGTTGTGTTGGGTTTGTATACAGTGTGCAAGGTTTACATGCACACTTCTCCGTTTTTTGTTTATCTCTGTGTATAATTCTGAATTACAGCACCACATACTGGTCTGGCATGTATACTACATAATTTTGAGTCGGTTTCCTGTGTTCGCAGATATTTCTTGAGATGACTGTGTTTACGGAAGAACGAGGAATAAAAAAGATCGGATAGGGAAAGCTCTGACTTCGTGTGGATGAGCCCTACGTCATCCACTGGTATGCCCGTCTCTCGTAAATGCACATATGGCAGTTATCGGAAGCTAGAGACTACAGTTTATAAAGTTTTAAATATGGATATTTTTCCAACACAAATGCACCGCTTCACCGTGTGGAGTACCTTTTATGATGGATGGATGCACTTTTTGGGCTTCAAAATCTCAACCCCCATTCACTGCTATTATAAAGCTTGGAAGAGCCAGGACATTTTTTAATATAACTCCGATTGTACTTGTCTCAAAGAACAAAGTCATATACACCTAGGATGGCTTGAGGGTGAGTAAATCATGGGGTCATTTTCATTTTTGGGTGAACTATCCCCTTAAAGGATAAAAATTCTAAAAATCTGTATGTATCTGTAAGAAACAAAAAAAGAAGATATTTTAAAGAACTTTGGTAACCAAGATGTTTTGGTGACCATTGACTTCAATTTTATCCACATCTCTCAAAATATTATCTTTTATGTGCCACCAAAAAACAAAGTAATACAGAACTGGAACAACATCAGGATGATTTTATTATTTTTTTTTTTTTAACTATCACCTGAACTTTAAGGTTGCCATAGCAAGTTTAAGCATGTGAAATAGAAAGAAACTGAAGAGTTTCAGTGAACATCAACCTAGCTTTCATATGGCAGAAGTCCTACGGACATCTTTTATGGTGTTTTTAATGCCTTTTTGGAGCTGAAATAAAAAAGAGCTGCTAAAGGATGAAACACAGCATACAAGGACAAGAAACAGGATAGGAACAATGTGGCAGAATAATGACAGAATTGTCATGTTTGGGTTTCACTGATGGGCACTCCAACAGCGTTTCTGCAGAAAAATTAGAGACTGATGAAAAGTCAATGAGATGTCGACAATTCCTGCTATTTACACTTCCTGTCTCCTCATAAGCGGTGGAAGGGCCCTGCTAGGAACATTTGCATGTGTGGAAGCAGCTAATGGGAGAATTCGCCGCCAGCTATTCTCTCTCTCTCTTAGTTACGGTAGACACCTCTCCTTTCCTACCTGTGGGCACTGGGAACTCATAGCTTTGATTAATGCCTCTCAGCATGAGGCATGACCCACTCTGCCCATATGAGCCAGTCCTAGAGCGTCTGAGGCAGTTCACATCCTTCTTCCAGCTGGGCCTGTATAGTGTCTATGTACGTTGTCACACGGCCCCTTGGGATTTAATTGCAACATTTGTGCACTGAAGGAATACAAGGAACTAGAGCAACAAATGCTTCAGCACCAGCTCAACCTCTTTTAGCTGCTACTCGAAGCATCCAGACAGATCTCGGTTATAACAGGCTTTGCAAATATTTATGGCAGAATATTCTATTTGCAGTTGACCCACCCAGCAATAAATCAATTTTGCCAGCTTGTAATGTCTGCTAGTTTGCTGATCTGGTTCACAGAGATAAACAATACCGTCCAGCACACAATGTATACTAAAAATACTGGTAAAGACCAATGTGTACTTCATTCAATCATCCTCCCACCTCCCAGCTTTTTTGTTTCTGCTGCAGTGACTTCAGACAATTGTACAATCACCTGGAAATTGAGGCTAATGAATGGGCACACAAAGACATTCAATTCATGAATTATCTTCATGATCGGTGTGTAATTACGTTATCTAGAGGGGTCACAGTCTGGAAGCCTGAAAATGCTTATGAGCCTAAGGTGCCTTTGGCATTGATTTTTCCTAAATTATTAATTGGAATGGATTCAAAGCAATGGCTCATGGAGCCAGAAACATGTTTCAAGAGTAGACAAACAAATTTCCATCTGTACAACTTAATAAGATCTAGTCGAACTGAAGTGGCAACCAGAAAGCTGGCTCCTGTCAAATTAGCCTAATTATATTTATTTTCAAATCAGCACAAATATAAATAACCTGAGGAACAGACCAAAATATGTTTTTCACTGCAAATAAATAAATTAATAAAATGACCTTTTAACTTTATGAAAATATGCAACTGTTTTCATCATTAATAATAAAAACAAATATTTACTGAGCACCAAATCAGCACATTAGAATGATTTATGAAGGATCATGTGACACTGAAGACCAGAATAATGAAAATTAATATTTGCCATGACAAGAATAATACATTAATAAATATTAAAATATATATTTTTGGCAGCTAAAAATTCAGCTTTGACATCACAGGATTAATTTACATTTTAAAATATATTTAAATAGAAAAAAGTCCATTTAAATTGCAATAATATTTCATAGAATTACGCTTTTTTTCTATATTTTAAATCAAATAAATGCAGCCTTCTTCTGTATAAGATAGCTTGATGCATATCTCAAAATGTGACTATTTCTTCTACTTTAAATATCTTCATATTTTCCTTGTTGGATGAACTAATCCTTTAATAAAAAAGGGATAATTGTTCAAAACATGCCATATAGTATGATAAAGAAAAGGTGAAAGAAGTGTATCTACAACTGCAATGTATTGCCAGTGACAGAGAGAGGAAAGCTGAATGGAGATGACTGACAGAGGACTGGAAGGTAGCAGGAAGCTTTGACAAACATCTAAACTGAACAGAGATGAGATGTGCACAGTGATAAAGCTCTGCTGAAACCTGCTTATCCCCTTGATCCCTCTATAGGACGAAAGGAGCGCTCAAGAAAGCAATCATCCAGTGGTCTACAGAGGAAACCTGGAATGAGTTTATGGATTCATGAACCTCTTGGTAAATTATGCCATCATCCTCCTTTCTTGAGTTTCGACTACAAAGCTGAAATGGAAATAAAAATGTTGTTTGTAGTCTTAGAACCTTTTAAGCCGTTTAAAATTTCCTTTGAGTCTAGACTGCAGAGTACAGGGAAGGAAGTGATGCTGTGCTTGTGAAGTTATGAGTGGATAGATGATGATGAGGACATACATATGTTGCGCAGGGCTTTCCATAAGAGTACTTGTGAAGAACCAGTTCGGCTCATTTATTGGCAGAGATGAAAGCAAAGAGCGCTAAAAATAGCATCAGTGCTGTAGAGATGCTACTCAAGGGGATCAACATGTTTAGCAGGGTTTGTTCACGGAGGCGATCGGATGTTAAATACAGGTCCAATCAATTCAAGTGTCAAAGCAACACTTCAGAATAATCACTACAATCTGGGAAAAGCAAGGTTTCTGCCGTAACCTCCTCTGTAACTCCCACCTTTCTCAACCTTTTTGTCTTTTTATCTCTCACTCACGCATTCATTTTTTTTTTCTGTTTCTCCTTTCCGTCCCCCTCTCAGTCGGTTCATTACAGTTCTGTGCGACATGCATTGTACCAAGGGCTTTAATCTTTTGTGATCAATATTTTAGATCAATATAACAGAATGACACACTTCTTGGTCTGCCATGCAGTTTGGCAAAGTACATAATTATAGTGCTGTTTAGCTGTGAACAATGTTTATAGGGTCAGTTTTTCAATTGTAAATAACAGAAGCATAAATATTCAGAATACTTTGAACACCTGTCAGGTTGTATTTTTCTATGCTACTGAGGAGGAAGGAATTTAAAAAAAATTTAATTTGAATCAATATTCATTTCACTTTCACCTGATTGAGGATGTGAACAAACCAATTAAATACGTGCGTTCTGCTTGTCAGCATTTGTGAGTGTTACCTCAAATCATGGCTAATTGAGGAGAAGTGTGGACTTACAATTTCCGCTTGCCAGACGACAAAAATGGCCTAAAATAAATTCCACTGACTATCTAGAGAAAAGAAGGTCACAGACAGAGACAGGGTTCATTTTACTCAGCAACTACTCAGAACACCCTAGATATGCTATAAAACTGAAAAGGAATCAAAAACACACTAAAAACCTATTTAAATTACATATCATATGCATATCAATGCATATCACTTAAAAAACCTTAGCAGCCACATATTAACATCCTGGTAACCATCTATAACATCTATGACATGTTGTCTGACAAATTAGAGGTTGTTCTGCCATGTTATCCTCAAAGACACATTCAGGTGTATTGCATTGGCATTCACTTTTTTATTAACCTTATCAAACTTACATCTATCCATTTGGATGAATAATTTTATACAAAGCGACTTGCAGTGCATTCAAGCTATGCATGTTATTAGAACATGCATTTCTTTGGGAATTGAAACAGTGACCTTGGCTATGCTCTGCCAGTCGAGTTACAGCTCAACTTATCAGTTATCAGCAAATTTACATAAAGCAAATGAAGTGGGAATGGATATATGCCTCATGGCCCTTGAAATTACAAGTCACCTTTCCAACCTCTATTACGAGTGTTCTAATCTATGCCTGATTACAAATAAACCTCCTCAGCCAGTACAGTGTGTGTGACTATCTCAGCCAATACACTAAAGCACAATATGTGCATTATAATGATGTTTAGCTCAAAGGATAATGGAGAATGACGAAAAGACTGTTTTAATTAGGCAAATTCTTCAACCCCCAAACCAGTGTTAAAAAACAAATAAACATCTGTGCTAAGGAGTTTAAAAACAAGAAAATAAAAGAGAAATTGCCATAAAGGACACTAGGGTATATCTTAACAGTTTTTAAGAACAAAGAGGATCAATGCATTTTCTGAGTTCTGCCGTATGATTTTAATGCAACTTAAAGTACTACACTTTTATCAACTGCTTAGATAGCTAATTATCAAATATATATAAATATTGATTGATTGACTGATTGATTGATTTATTGCTGTATGGGTTCCTGCAAAAGACACCTGGATAATGATATTCAGTTCATGGCTTGACCTAGAGAAGCTCCCAGAAAGCATAAAGCATGAAAATGAGCTGTAAGAGCTTTGGCAATGCCAATGCCAAAAGTTGAACAAGTGGTAAATGTGCCCATTGACTTTGCTTTTTATAGACATTTTCTATCTTAGAAAAATGAAAGGAAGTTATTTGTCAAATACTAAGATAAAAAGTAATAAAAAGCAGGCTCTATAAGGTAACTATTCCAGATCGCTTAAGTCCGAAAATGTACCACAAAAATCTCAAAGAAACTATAGTTTGTTCTTTTTAAACAATATTATTAAAGTGCCTAAAAATGACTTCCATTACGATAATGGCATGACGTTTTTGACATGGAGATATTCAGTACATCTTTATCAATCTCAAATCGCTTAAGGAGCAGAAAATCATGTGGGTATTTCTAGATTGAGATTATTGAAGTTTCTCTGATTGCATGTACTTCCAGCCTGCTGACCGCCGTGCTTCGCTGTTCCAATTACATCCGCTCTCTGAGAATTGGCTCACTTAAACCTATTATGCAGCCTGTCTCAATCGGGGTCGTCATGAAGGGTAGAACAATCAAGAAGATGCAAAAGGTTGTTGTTCACTCATACTGCACTACAGGGAAGGAAGACGGCTATGAACTCTGATCAGAAGAAAAATAATAACGCTATGTCTAAAAAGGTTTGACGTTATGGTCCAATAGCCTATTAAAGGAATAGTTTAAAAAGTCATTATTTACTCACTGTCATGTGTCCATATGCTGTTTCTTCAGTGGAACAACAGTTCATTGTCTGTCAGATTCAAAAAAGACAAAAAGCACCAAAAAACTAGTCCATTTGATACAATATGGTTGAACAAATTTAAGTGATGGCATTTGAGTTTTCCCACTCCAATTTATATAAAAAATTCTAAATTATTTAGTATATGGAGTAAGATATGCTAGTAATGCAATTAACATCTTTTACAATGAGTTTCTAATCAGAATGTACCTTTATACATTCTCCACATTTCCTTTGTATTAGTTCATTTTATTACTAAAATGTTTCTGGACTTGAAATTACTGATTTATTCTTGGTCTATGGCCCATATGAGCAGTTCAAACTCTTCCAGACTTGTATAGACTACATGTACTTTAGCTTGTAAAAGACACTACATAATGAAAGACCAATTCTCCAAAGACACAATAAAGCTCACTCCATTCATTATAATTGAACCGTTTTCTAAGCAGCTGCCAGCAATGTGGAATCCTGCATCGGCTGTACAGTACTCTGAAACGTGACCAGGGCTTTAAAGAGTGCATACTAAAGGTCAAATACCATCAT
>NW_015663506.1:135033-139181 GCF_001515625.1 Sinocyclocheilus rhinocerous
CTTTATATAACTAGACACAAAGTCAACAAAGACCATAATGAGCATAATTTAGACCCTGCGTTATGATAATTAAAGGCTGAGATCACTACAAACCATGTTGGAGAGCACCTATATACAGTATAAATACATATTATTCATATATATAATTTTTCACCATAGTGTGTTCCAAGTTAAATAACCTCATTACTAAAAATTGTTTTACCAGCTATATTTGAGTGCATTAGTAACATTTCAGTTCCCATGAGAATTCCCTCATATGCTCCTCAAACACCTTTTCACTTTTTACTCTTTTGCTACCTTAAAATCTGTTGCTCTCCACATGCAATACGTGAGTACAGCAATCACTAGCCAATTCAAAGCGAAGAGCACTGAACTAATGCACCCTGAACGGAGCACGTGAAACCGCAGGGAGTGAATGGCTCTACAGAGCACTTCACTTGCAAGTCAATCCCAGGAGCAGATGCAATTAGATTTGTAATCTACACTTGTCAAAATGAACAACACCTCTGAGACTCCATCGAGACAATGAAACATTGAACACGGTAGATGGACCAAAATTAATACACATTTCCAAAGGCTCTTGAAAACAACACTACAAACCTCAAGAAAACAATGGATCGAGAGCTCATCTAAAATTAATTCACTATGCACTTTTGGGTGAAACAATCAAACATACAAGAATGATAACAGCATGTTGTTTTCTGCACTCTACCACCTTACTGAAGAAAATTACTTTTTTGCTATCTTGAAATAAATGTAAAATTGAAAGACAGAGCATTACAAATGTTTGAATTTCGATACTTGGGATTAGGGACTTAAATAACAAAGGGTTGAGAGGACTTTGGCAATGATTATTTTAGACGAAGAAACTCATACAAGGCATTCACAACCAAACAATAGGCCTCATTCACTGATAATTTACAGTTTGCGTATTTATGTGTTCTCACACTAAACTTTCGCAGTACCCACGACAATTACGTATGCACATAAATTTGTTACCTTCTGTTGTTGATGCATCCCACTTAATGAGTAAGCACATTCCTGTAGCTAGTAATTTCCATAAAGCTTGTCAAATCCATGTTTGGGTTTTCTATATACCCTCAGTTATGTTCTGAATATTCAGAAAGTGTGCCATCCTCAAAAACAGTTATTTCAACAATTATTTATTTCTTAGACCACGATGCACTTTTTGCGTATGTGTCGTATCAGTCAGTTCTATTTTTTCTTAAATTTAGGATAGATTGTATTGCGAACTTGGCAGATAGGCAAGGAAATGTTTGCATGCAGAATTTACATTCAAATATGGCATATCCACAGTTAACAGATATACAATATACTTCAAGCAAAATCAAAGAATAAACTCGTTTCAAACAAAATCAGGCCAAAACTAAGTTTGTTTGGAGTTTGTTTCTGGAGTTCAAAACAGCTTAACAAAGTAAACAGACAAGACAGAGCAGGTTACTTTTGGTATGAAACAAAGTCTCAAACAATAGATCCCATTTTGTGGCTCTTTAATGTGTCGTTACAGTTCGCTGTAGTGCCTCAGTTCAAGCAGCACATGAACTGATCATCTCTTCTTCTTTACTAGTTATAGCACAAAATAAACATGAATGAACATCAGAAGGTATTTTGTTTCAATTGCAGAAAGATGTCAATACACACCATTTTTCAAGTTCAAGTCCACCGATGTTAATCTACTCTCCTGTCTGGTTCCTTTGTTGGACAAAATGGCAGATTCGGCATTATGATAGGTGAGATCGCCTGTCAATCAAACTGGCGGCGAAGGGTGGATTGTAGAGCCGGTACAAACTTATCCCCATATGATATGCTTTCTTAACTGCTGTTTTCTCACCACTGTCATTTACTGTATGTTTATTTTGTTACTGAGAGGAAAAGGAGCAGCACATTTACATATTTAAAAATATCTTCATCTATCTACATATATTTTACATATCTAAACACTGTTTGTGTATTAAGTTTCTTTTTACGTCTAAGTTAAGAACAGCACTTCACCATGAGTATTTTGCGGACTATAATAAATAAAAAACAATAAATATAATTGCTCCATTGGGATTTCAGAAATGGGATTTAGGATTATAAACATGGAATCACCAAGAATATGCATCTTGCACCACTATGTAGAGTGAACCACCGTTGCCTTGCCCAATTATCTCATTGGCAATGGCTCAGCTGGCACATGCCATTTTTGCTTAATGGGCACTCCACAAGCATTTTCTGAGCCAATCACCTGAGCAGTAAATGCCATGTGACTAATCTCTCTAAATTAAATTTCAACTACTTCTGGAGACAGGAAAGAAAAGTCAGTTTCATGCTGCTAAGAGCCCTCCAAAAAAATGGTCATTGGTGAAAGATCTATTATATAACATAATTCAATTTTTACAACTTAAATTTCTTGTGGGGGGGGGGAGTCACTATTTCAGGAAAATCAAGCGGTTAGCTTCATCGTAACTTCACCGTCTGGCTGCAAAAAACATTCTCCAAATAATGTATTTCAAAAGCAGCCAAATATTCAAATAGAAAAAATATATATTTACAAGCAACATATAGATCTTAAAGGGTTAGTTCACCCAAAAATGAGTAAGACCTCCGTTCATCTTCGGAACAAAAATTAAGATATTTTTTATGTATTCTGACAGCTCTTGGACCCTCCCATAGACAGCAATGTAATTACCACGATCAGGGCCATCCTTAGCTGATGCGGGGCCCGGTGCGAGGTAGTGAGCGGTGCCCCCCTCGGTCCGTTCGCCGCGGGGCCCCCTCAAACGCGGGGCAAGACCATACCAGCTGCACCCCCCTAAGGATGGCCCTGACCACGCTGTGACAGCTGCGTCACGCGGATACGTTTTCTACGTTGTTTACGCTTTGATTTGAACGAAAACAACGTATCCGCATGAATAAAGTCGTTATTTTTGTTTTCTTTGCATACAAAAATTATTCTCGTAGCTTCGTAAAATTACGGTTGAACCCCTGATGTCACATGGATTATTTTACCGATCTCCTTACTACGTTTCTGGACTTTGATCGTGGTATTTACATTGTTGTCTATGGGAGGGTCAGAGAGCTGTCAGAATTCATCAAAAATATCTTAATTTTTGTTCCGAAGATGAACGGATCTTATGGGTTTGGAACGACATGAGGGTCAGTAATTAATGACAGAATTAGTTTTTTAACAAATTTGTAAATATATTATACACTTAATTGCTTCTTTTTGCAATAGACTGTTTTGCAGAGGACCTATATGCTACAATGTAAATTTCTCATTTCATTGGCACCCTCTCACATTTAGCCAAAAATGCATTGATTAGCTACTATTCAAACAAGATGTTAACATAACAGGTGGTTAATTTTCAATATTTAAAGTGTCAGCACACCAAAAAATGTGTGAAAATCCAAGAGCATACACAACTCCATAGGTTAATGTTATTCATGTAGGGTCAAAAAATGTTGCAGTTCCTCCAAAAAAGAAAAGACGTAATTAGCCGAAGGAAATCTTGAGGGGGATATGTGGCCTTGTGCATGTGCTAGAGAGTGTGAGTGAGCTGTATGTTTTTAAATGCAAGCGAATGTGTTTGTATCAACATGCACATGTGCGACTGTGTTCAATTTCACTCAGATGTGTGCGAGACCCTGGCTGCTGCCCCAGCACAGTTTCGTGCACTCGCTCCCGCTCTACGAGCTGAAGTAATAAATCCCCATCAGCATTGTCCGCGGGCTGCTTGGCGCTGACGTGTGGCCTTTCCCCTTAATTACGTTCCATTCTGCAGGAACAACACTGCGTCCTTCTGCCAGATTTAAAACTGCCTATTCCAGTAATTAATGGCCCCTTGTGTCCTTCACAAGGTGCAAAAAGTACAGTGTATGTGTGAGGCGATAGTGAAGAAAAGAAATGTGTGTGCGTGTGTTTATATGTTCATGTGCTGATGTTGGCCTATATATGCTGAAGTGACAGGTGTTGCCTGGAAATATAAACTGTGAAATATGGCTTCACATGAGGCCAGTAGTCTCTTTCTCTCTTGCTGTCTTGCTTACTCTGTCCAAATCTCTAATGGTTTGCAGTGCTAACGAATGAAGGCTGGAAGAAAGGCCCTGACAGAGGTTCATTCATGAGAGGCAGGGCTAGTGTTCGT
>NW_015663506.1:139191-204728 GCF_001515625.1 Sinocyclocheilus rhinocerous
CTTTGCATACAAAAAGTATTCTCGTAGCTTTGTAAAATTACGGTTGAACCCCTGATGTCACATGGATTATTTTACCGATCTCCTTACTACGTTTCTGGACTTTGATCGTGGTATTTACATTGTTGTCTATGGGAGGGTCAGAGAGCTGTCAGAATTCATCAAAAATATCTTAATTTTTGTTCCGAAGATGAACGGAGGTCTTACGGGTTTAGAACGACATGAGGGTGAGTAATTAATGACATAATTTTCATTTTTGGGTGAACTAACCCTTTAATTATTTAATTGTATTTTTGTATATGATGGCTCTTGAAAGTGTATAAAAGACATTTTTCACTGTATGCTGCCTTCTGTGTTTCTTTCCATTAAAAAAAAAAAACATGTGTTTCCCCTATAATAGTGTAGCTATGCCATCTACCAGCAGGGGATAACTGCAGAAAATACCCAGTCAAACCCTGAGCCTTCGTCTTCTATATACTGTAACCAACGTGCTGGTATTGAGCCGTAGGGAAATAAGCAATAGGAGCCTGTCATAATCAGATGGGACACAACAACAGGAGATTTCACTTTCATTATCAAAAAATGCAAATAAGATCATCCATCTAAGATTTATACTGTAATCACATTCAGCTAAGAGCAGAGGCCTGCGACACACAGTTCTCAGAGTGACAAGGCACTGTAAAGTTGATTTTATCGCTAATATGTTGGCACTACACCAAAGAAAGTCCTTCTTTTCAAAGTGCATTAGTCTCGTTATTGGATGGAAGGCTCCTTTACCCAGTAGGCAGAGCATTAGATGAGCCCAGTCTGACAGAGGGCATTTTCAAACTGAGTGTTTTGGGTGGACAGTATTGATTTATTCCTGTGCTTCTGAAATCTACAGCCAAGGAGGTGTAACACATTCACAATGCTTACAGCATGTCATTAATCTCCCTAGACGATGCTCTCCCTGCCAAGTTAGGCACAAATTGGATTTACTGCTGAATCTCAGGCTTGTTAATTAATAACATCTTTTAATGATTCACTTTTTTGGTCCCTCAGATCTAAACAAACAGATCCTCCCATCAAATCCCAAAATACAAATGGTTTAAAATCCTCTTTACATGCATGAGAGTTTAGGGCTGAAATGCACGTACCAAACCACGTACACAACCCTTAAAGAATAACCAATGTTCTTTTATTACTAAAAGCAAATCGATAAAACCTGCACAGACTGAATTTAAAATGTTTCTACGATCCTGAGGTAGTGAGATGAATGTTTAAGGTACCTTTGTTGCATAGTGGACTTCTGAAATAAGGTGGCAAAGTGTCCTCTCTGTGTTTCAGGTTTTCAGTGCAATGTGAAACTATATTCCAAATGCAATTATTTTATATTATATACACTACACAATACATTTTTATCATCTATATACAGTATACAATAATTATATACATCTATTCAAATACAATTAATTAAAAATCTATCTATCTATCAAATGTATGTGTAGATATTTATGTTTATTTTTATTTTACTTAGAGACAATTGACAATACATATATTCTAACAATATTACACTTTTATAAAAAATAAAAAAAATACAAAAGCTGTCACTGTGGCAGTAATCTTTCAAAAGGTATAATATGGTTCCATTTAGGTAATCATATTAATATACATCTTTTAGGGCAAAATAAGGTACAAAGGTGTACCTTTTGAAGGAGTACAGCCTCTGTTACATATTTTGAACTACTTTTTCTTAAGGTGTAGAATAAAAGCTAAATTTCAGCTAGAGAGTCAATGCAGTGATCACAGTACGGGCCCTGGAGAACTTTGCATTAAAATGATAAGGTTTATAATAAGACTAACGCACATATTTTTCAAAGAGCATTAAAAACAAGCTAAACATATTCACTATACACAGCAATTAGATATCGCTATAAAGGCTGTTCTCATAACACAATGGACTTGAGGGAGGCAAAAAAGACGCTGTGACCCTCTGAACCTGCATCCACTGTTGCTGTTGGACAGTGTTACTTATAAAAAATGTTTGACAGATTATTTCATTTCATGTTACATAATATTCGTTTTGTCTTATTTTTGTACTGTCGATTATCTGGTCTTCCGAATTTCTTTGAGGTAGCACTGCCTCCTCGGAGAAAATGCCCCTGAGGTACAGAGGTAGATTAAAGAACATAATACTCTGTGGACACCTTGAATAGCAGTCCCACTCTCCCCCTCACGCACACTGTGAATGTGAAGACAGACTGACCGCCTGTTTGAGGAGGAGGTGGTGGGAGAGGGTGAGAGTTGGCGTGACATGCTGAATCACACAGATAGTCTTGATTTACTCAGTCTAAATTTACTCATGTGGTCAATGGATGAGCCTTTCATCAGTGCAAGGAAGTAGATGCACTTAATCATTTAACAGAATAGATCATTTACTCACCCTGAAGTCCTTCCAAAACATATGACTTTCTTCTCCACCAGACGCATAGAGAATTTTTTTTTCTTCCATGCAACCAGGGCCGTCGCTAGTGGGGTGAAAGGTGGTGACAATTACAGGGGCCCCCACTGCCCAGGGGGCCCCACAAAATCCAGCAGTTATACTATATAGGCCCCTTGGAGGGGTGTGGGGGCCCACATCAATATTTTTTCAGGGGGCCCCGAATCCTCTAGCTACGGCCCTGCATGCAACTATAATGAATCTGGAGAGTTTCCTATATATTTAAAGTCTTCTGAAGTCAAACATAGATTTATGAGAAGCACAGATCAAAATTTATGAAATTGCACTGAAAAAAAATGGTGTAGAAACAATTTTCCCTGAGAAATGACTAGTAAATTTCACAAATTTAAAATATTGAATTAAACATGAAATTTTGAAGTAGAAAGATTTAAATAACATTTTCTATAGTAAAACGTAAAACTTGTCAAACTTGAGAACCGGATCAGTCATATTCGTAAATGAATCATTTAGAGTGATTTTGTGAACTGAATAAAGTGATAAATTGATAAGATTCATTCCTCACACAAAGCTCCTGTATGTAGTAGTAGTAGAAGTATATATTTATTTAATGCCATGTCAGCATCTTAGGCTATTTTCATGGTGAAAACAATTTTAAAAATACAAGTATAACAAATACAATAAAATCCAGCAAACAAACAAACACAAGTTATATTACACAAGATTTTTTATATTAACATATAAAAATTCTAAAACTTTTTCTGGCAAAATTATACTAAATAACCCTTTAAGTGAGTTCACTTCATAAAAGAGTTTTCTACATACATTAAAAGCTGGACAGTCCAAAAAGGGGAACCTTGCAAAACATGCATTGCGTAGGGTCTTCACCTTTAAGCAAAAATGCATGAGTCAGTCTTGTATGACCATCTGGTAAATACCACTTGATCAAATCTAGTTTTAAAAGAGATTAAAAATCTGTTTGAAATTTCCGGATGTATTTCATGTAATTTATTATTTGTACATGTATCCCACTCTTCGTGCCACTTGATTAAAAGCCTCCTTTGCAGCTGCAAGCTACTGTATGACCTTAGGAGATCTGGAATATAGAGAATGTGGACCACTTTTATCATACTTTTATGGTGCTTTTGCATCATTTTTGAAACTTAAAAAGCTTCAGTTCTCATTCACTGAAAATGCATTACGAAAAAAAAAAAAAACAGTAGTAGGTCTACAATTCCTTAAATTTTCATTGTGTTTCTCATTTCTCTATGGTTCTCACGGTGTTATATGATAGAAAGTCATACAGATTTGGAATGACAAATGATTTTTTTTCTCCCTTTTGTGCTTGCACTGCTCCTTAAAATAACTCTGATGGGCACTCACACTTTGGCTCAAATTCTAGAATATTAAAGCTCCTCAGCCACTACAGGAAATCAACACACAGGAAGCTCTCGACGCACTGAGAAAAAAAAAATGCAGTGAATGGGAAAGCACATGAAAGAAGCTCCATTAATGAAACAAGAGCTTGAGAAAACAAAAAGTGTGCACATGCATTCTCCATTAGGGTCTTTTTGATCTTACACATGTTCTCTAGGCCAGCGAGGGTTCATTTTATGCAGAATAGCGTCTGCATAAAACCACAAAATTAGGTCTGTCAGATGCCTAATCAACACGTAAAGAATTAAGGCAGGAACTAAGGTAAATGTAAACAATTGCACAATTATGCAAAAAAGGCTAGAATTTGAACGTCTCCCCAGCAAAAATGGGTACTTAAGAAAATAAACATGACAAAAGAGCTTATTTAAATCAGCATTGCCAGAATTAATGCTATAAACAAGATATGACAGACAACAATCTCCTGCAGCTGTCACAGTCAAAAAATAATATGTTTTTCTATCAAAATAAGACTTTGTGCAAGTTCAGATTGAACCTCTGATTGTCACGATGTGGGTAGATGAGGCAAACAACGAAGGGGTAATCCAAAGGCGAGTCTTTTATTAACAATCCAAGAGGATAACACTGACAAATATAGGATAAAAACTCCACAACGTAACTTTAAATCAAGAGAGGGGAACTGAGGAAAACACAGGGTATATAAACACATGGAACGTAATTAAGGAGAACTGAAACAGGTGGAGAACTAAATCACAACAGGTGAACAGAATAGACTATGATTAACTAAATGAGAACAGGAACTGAACCAAATAGGGGCAAACAGGAACTAAACAGAAACAAACACATGACACTGGTAGTTTCAGATCCAGATTTCCAGATCCAATTAAACCAGGGAAAGGATTTGAATGGAAGTCAATTACTGGTGTCATGTGTCTTTTAAATAGATCATACAAATATTACAATGAAGAAACCCTGACCTCTGTCCAAGAATTTCAGACGAGGACGTCTACTTTAAAAGAAAAGAGTGGTTATGAGGCATTTGAGATTAAATTATCTCTTTATATTATATTATAAAGTGAATGGGGCACAAGTCTAGTGTGTCTGGACCTTAACAGGCACAAAAGACAGAAGGGACACAGCATGGGTGCTGCCTAACTGTGTCTCCATCCAACGTCTCCATTACACCTGAATGCCGTTAGGGGGAAATTATGGTAGTAAAGGTAGTGCAAGCCAACAAGGACAAATGGCTGTGTGGTGCAGGAAGAAAAAGCAGGGGGTTTAATCTAGAAGTGTTTATGTCAGGGGTGGCGAACGTCGGTCCTGGAGAGCCGCAGCCCTGCAGAGTTTTGCTTCAACCCTAATCAAACACACCTGAACAAGCTAATCAAGGTCTGAACGGTTACTAGGAAGCTACAGGCAGGTGAGTTTTTATTAGGGTTGGAGCTGAACTCTGCAGGGCTGCGGCTCTCCAGGACAGGAGTTCGCCACCCCTGGTTTATGTTGTTATGAACAGATGGCACATGTGGCTAATGGCCAGAAAGAACACGCAAACACAGGCTAAGGCAGAGGGTCACATTCCTTCATATAAATTAGTATATGTAATGACAGGATGCCTTGGTGGTGTGAGGGTAATGATGAGTGAAGAGACTGTGATATTAGTGCTCCCATCATTAGAATGGAGGCAAATACCATTTTTTGTGCAAACAAAAATTTTATTTGTACCATTGGTTGTGCATGTGGCAAAGCAACAGCAGACCAGTCAAAGAAAAAGCATGCAGTCCAGATGTTGGAGACCACACTAAAAACCTCTGATTCAAGAACACGGTTTATGAATTTTTTTAATTCCAGATGGTTCCAAAAGGAGGTTTTCACAAGTGATGTCATTGAAATAACCATTTTGAGTTCCTCAAAAAACCTTAAAAGAACCTTTTTTTTCCCCCCTTAGTGTAAAGAAATAATCTCAAGCACTTTTATTTCCACTAAAAAGTACCTTTATGCAATGGAAAGATTTCATGGACGTTAAAGGTTCTTCATGAAACAATACATGTCAATAAAGAACTAATCAGATTTGTAACACTGATCACGTTAACTTCTTTGAACAAAAGGTCAGAGGCATCACAAGATGCCTTTGGATGATTGTCAAATCATGATGGAAAACATGATCATCAGATGTTGCACACATGTTGCATTAATAATTAAATGCGGTTATAAAGTCATATTAAACGTAGGGGGGAAAAATCAACAGTGGTTTCCGAAAAACATATATATATATATATATGTTTTTTTCAGACACGAAGAGCTGCACGGCCGTCTCTGCCACCTTCCTCACGTAATTATGTCTCTTCTCCATCCTTAACCGAGCGAAACGCAACGCAGACTGACCTCCTCTTCCTGAGAGAGAAAATCATATGTTTATATATATATATATATATATATATATGGATTTAAATCAGCAAATACTGAAGAGTTTAGAATTTAATTATTATTGCAGTGAGTAATATGTTTCTGGCATGTTGTATGTTTTGCAACAATTCTTTTTAACCCTTACTGATGCAGTGCATAGCTTTTTACTTCTTAAACAACCATGTTGGAAGACGTACACATGTACATATTCCATGATGACAATACCAAGATTCACAAGGCTCAATTTCTGAAACATTGGTTCAGTGAGCATGAGGAATCATTTTTATATGAATTGGCCAATATCTCACATATTGAGCCTGATGAATCTTGGTATTGGCATCCTGGAATATGGACATAGTAGGTGCACAGTAGGTGCATCTTCTGGTTCAATTTTCCGGTTGTTTCAGAAATAAAAAGCTATGCATTGCATCACTTAGGGTTAAAAGAATTGTTGCCAAACATACAACATGGAAGAAATATATTAATCACAGCAATAATGATTCAGTCTTAAAATCTTATTTGTTTATTTAAATCTAGACAGTGACTTTTTTGTGGCCAAAAAATTAGAAAATTAAAATTTTAACTGAAAACAAGGTGTGATGCGTGTCATATTTCTGGACATCTTGAAATGTACTTCTTTATAAAAATGCACAAAAAAGTTAAATAAATGTAAATATTAAATGTAAATACATAAACTAATATGAGTCAAAAGAATGTATGAACAGACGAGTCTGTGTGTTTGGATAGATGACCAAATTGTTGGTCATTATCCTCATACTAAAAAGTGGAAAATATTTATAAAGAACAAGCAGATATGTCCAGACTTTTGACTGCTACAGTAACCGAAACCGTAAATAGAAACAAATAGCCACAGGAGCTTATAAATTATTACTAAGAAATGCTGGAGGCTCAATACACCAATCTAGGAGAAAAGTAGTGTTTGGATGGCACAGATTACCCCCTGTGGTGAAAGAGCAGCAGCAAATAAACATCTCAGTGGGAGGACACATGGCTAAGCAGAGATACCACTTCTGTAAATGACAATCTAGAGCACATGAAAAAAAAAAATGGTAATAAATCTCTAATGTGTTCTAAGTGCTGTGAGCTCCACTTAGAAAAACACTCCTGTCGGCCTGTATGAATAGCTCAGGAAAAGTGGTTTATAAAAAGCTCTGGTTGAGTAATTGTGAATAACAAAATACTATTTCAATTAGCCTATTCTTAAAAGGCAAGTTTACATGCCCTTCATAGTGCCCAAATGGAGATCAATATAAAAACAATTCATATACAAGTGGTATTACAACAGGCATGTTGTTAAAAGGAAGATATAAATATTATGCAGGAACACATGGGGGTCTCTGGTCAATATTTTATTCTCATTTATTCATTTTCAATGTGTTTTTGTGGCTCAGTCTTTCATGAAGTCTTAGCTTATTGTAATAGGCTGCCAGAAAAGCAAGTAGAAAAGCAAATTGATGATTTACTTTTGATATATATATAAAAAAGAAACAATTCGACCAGCAGACTGTGAGCTCATTAAATGTGAAACTTACTGCAAAATCTTTTGTCAACTAAGCAACATGAAAGATGTTTTCATCAATAAAAACATTTTCTAGTGCATAACCTGTGAGAGGATGTCGAGGTAAATACAAAGGGCAGTAAACACATGGCTCATTTACAAAGAGCAAGCAGATTCAACATGCAGAAGAAAAAAAAAAGAGTGAAACAAGTGTGTGTCTCAGACCAGTTCACTGCATGTCATTTTAGGGCACAGAGAGCATCTGTCATTTATGCTGGCAGAGACTGATGGATAAGCCATGCTGAGATGCTCAAATAACATCCATCTCACAGAGGTGAACTAGGTCAGTGATGACATTTGGAAAGTTGCTGATGTTTCTTTAGGAAAATGTAACCCTCCTGCTTTGTGGTTATGGTAGTGTTGTAGCATGAAAAAAATGTTGTAGTCTGACCCCAAACTGTTGTGGTTGGAGTCTGTTAAATGAAAATTAAAACTGGCAAAAAATGTATAAATGTAATAAATTTAGTATTACATTACTTGCTTGCACTCTGCAGTGAATGGGTGCCATCAGAATGATGGAGTTGATTTTTTTTTTTCACAAGATATTAATCGATGGACTGGAGACGTGTGGATTCCTTGTGTATTACTGTGATTTTTTTTACTGTGTTTTTATCAGCTGTTTGGACTCTCATTCTGACGGCACCCATTCACTGCAGAGGATCCAGCAATCAGATGATCAGCTAGTGATGTAATGCTACATTTCTCCAAATCTGTTCAGATGAAGAAACAACTCCTCTACATCTTGGATGACCTGAGTGTTAAGTACATTTTCAGCCAATTTGAATTTTGGGTGAAGTATTCCTTTAAATAGATAAAACAATGTTATTACTATGAATGATTTACACAATTTTAAAAGAGATAATTAGAACATTTAACATTTCATCATTACGTCTGAGAAATAACCTAGCAGAAATTAGTTTTAATCATAGCAAATCATTCACATCCCAAGTGATGACAGATAAGCATCTCCTAGATTTATTTAAGTTAATATCCTGCTAATGTGTCCAGATAAGCACCTTCCAGATTTATTGGAGTTAATATTTGCTAATGAGCTTTTTATATAACATGTCATCATACAATGGGTTAGTACACGAAATTCTCGATGTTTTAATAGTTTTATTAAAGTTTAAAGTTTATTAAAAATTATGAAGGAAACCTGATTGCATAGGATCCCAAATATGTTTGAGCAAATCAAGACTTTGGCTATAGGGTACATTGATAAACCTCCAGGATTTCACAAACAGTACTACTATATGTAAATACTACATTACACATTCTTATAGGGTCATTTGTTTACACAAACAGAAATAGTAAATCACTATGGAGCACTTGAGTGCTAAACACAATCACATTAACGGTGAGATGGACCACCCATTCAATGTTTGCTTTGAAGACAGAAGCACAAACACAGTCACTTTCTCTTACACTTTGGTTTGATAGATCTTCACTGTATTGAGGGTGCCATCTAGTCCCCGAACAGCATGGCTTAAAGCTCACTGCAGCATTCCGAACCTTCCCCTGTAATGAATCTGCTATTGATCTAGAGCTACAGGCTCACATACGGCTAGACCTCGGGCCCCTTGGACAGGAAAGCACTCATAATATCCACTCTCAGTGGTATGACTCCTCAAGAAATCCCTGAAGGTACAGCACACATTTCTGCAAGGCATTGTTTTGTGCCTAGTACTCACAGAAAAACAAATGTAGATAAAATCAAGGACCCCAAGCTATCGGTTTTTTGATTGCTGAACATGTCCGCAAAAGCTCATGCATACAGTAGATTGAATGCTACTTAGAAAACAATGAAGAAATCTAAAAGTCTGTTAGAAGTAGGAAGGAAGGCAGAGTCCTTCTAATATCATTTTTATTTTCTTATGTTGCTATGATATACATACTACTGCTGAAAGGCTTGTCACAATGAAAAACTGATACATGAGGTCAGAAATACACATTAGTCTACATGAAATATAACATGCAAGCCCTTTTGAACTAACACACGGGTGACAAAATCCATTTTGAAAGTCGTCTGATTAAATCTTCTAATCAGACATATGGCCTATCAATCTGAGAAATCGTCAAAATACACCAAAATTTTCACTTGAGACTTAAAATGACACTGTTCTACTTAACACTCACTATTAAAGGATTATTTTTGATTGTAGAAGAACAGAGATAGCAAACCAAATAATGCCCAATGCACAGTGTATTGGTGCTGAGGTACCAGGATTAGGCACTTGAGTAATTAGAACTCTGCCAAAAATGGCGGGCAAGTTTCCAGTTATCAAGGCAGAGCTTAACTGATGGCCTTTTTTTTTTTTTTTTTTGCAGTGGTTTTTTACTTCCATAATCTTGATTTTTTTTTTTCATTCCATTTAAGTTTTCTTTACTTGATCCTAAATAAAACCAATTCAAGAAATAATGGGATAAGCACCTGCAGAAAAAAACAGAGCTTCTGCAGCTTCCTGTCGTGAGGCACAAAGCGGCCACCACAGAGACTGCAGGACTTATGTAGGTCGACTGAGGGTACGTGAATGGGAACACTGAATTGCATCACAGAACAATTGTCAACACATTCATTGTGCGAAAACCCACGAAAAAACATTCACAATCAAATCAAATAATACTGGAACTCGGGAGGAGTAGGGCAAGATGTGTCATTTTTATAATCAATCAAACTGGACCAAATATTTAAAAAGGACTCAGCTCAATAAGCAGCTGCATACTGAATAAGAGGTGGTTTTTAATTCTAAAAAAGTGGCATTTTGCCTGTCAAACTATATTTTCTGCAGCAGACAATTTATTGTCTAAGCAAATAAATAAAAGATAAATTTCATGCATGTTTGGCATTTGGTAAGCTTCGGTTCCAATTGTGCGAAATACTATTATTAGAAAATATTTACAATAAAATATTCTCAAAATTAAATCTTTTTTCTTCTATATGAAAATGTCAATGATGTACAGGGCAAATAAGACTTTGGAATTGGTTTTTGCCGAGCAAATGATTTTTTTAAGTGCATACAAATACAGGTTTCTCAATGATTCCTTGTTTCTCCTTTCCTTGAGGACAAACTGAGTAAATGACACATCTTACCCCACTCTCCCTTATAAGGCTTGCTGTTGTGCCATCATCAATGTGCCAAACACATTCACTCCTACACTGCATTGACTGATGCTAGAGAACAGTGCTGATTGTGTCAAAGTCCTTACTAATTTGGGAGCTACTTGGCAGGGACTTGAGGTACTCCAGATGCCTCCTAGCATCTTCCTGGTTATGCCGTACGTAATAGATGACATAAGCGATAACCATCGTGAACCAACCAAACATGGTGACAAACATAGCCACATCTGTAGTCTTATGGTGGAAGTTACAAAAGTTTATGCCCGAATCCAAGACTTGGATGACAGGCTTGCCGGCGTACTCTTCCTGAACAGAGGTGTGGCAGCTCACCTCGTTCACAGTCTCGGGATCCAGCCTGAGTTCGCGCAACACCTCCTGAAGGGTGCACTCACAGTGCCACGGGTTGTTGGACAGGCTGATCTTGGCATGCAGCCGAGCGAAGGCCTCCTTAGGGACGCTTTGCATGCGATTATGGGATAGGTCGAGTGCACGCAAGCTCTCCGTGACACCTTGAAAAGCCCCAGCGTCCACGGTTTCGATGGCGTTCCTTGACAAGTCCAGCTCTTGGAGCCAGGGAAGGTTTTTAAAAGCCTGGTTTGGGATTTTGGTGATGTGATTGGAGGACAGAAGAAGCGACACAGTATCGTGAGGAAGGTTGGAGGGAATCTCTTCTAGGTTGCGAGAGGAACACTGCACTACCGTCAAGCCATTCTTCTCGAAGCAGTGGCAACTCTTGGGACACGCAAAACCCATTGCACTCAAACAAATCACAGCTAAAATTAATCTCAAGATAAGGGGACAGCCATGAGGGATGAAGACTTTCCTTGACACATGAACCCCTCCAGGGAAAGTCATGTCCAGCTTCTTACTTTCTGAATGCTCTACACTTCAATGGCAGTCATTGTTAATCCAAGTCATATTGAAAAATGTATGAATAAACATTACAGGTCACGGTGTCATTCCAACAGCGGGAGTTTTTCCTTATGAACGCCCTGTGAGCACTTGTGGAGTAGTGATTTACAATTTGCAGGTGTTTGAAGTCATTGTAAGTGTCCTGGAGAGAATCCAAATGAGTCCATCAACATCTGAAAGGCAATTAAACATTTGAGAGGGTAATGTTCTACAGCCAAGTTTTAATTAGAAGCCAAAAGCAGAAGAAGGATGTGAAGAGGGCTCCATTCACTTAACATCCCTCCTGCCAAGTCTGGAAACTGCAAGAATGAAAGGAGAACAGAAGAATCACCCACACAAACAGACATTAATGTGAAGTAGCATGAATTAATATTTGATCAATTTAAATATGAATTAAAGGTGGCTTTAAAGGCATGGTTCACACAAAAATTTACTTTCTGTCATCATTTTCTCAACCTTTTGTCATTCTGAACCTGTATGAGTTTCTTTCTTCTGTGGAACATGAAAAGGTATTTTTAGTAATATCTCAGTGTTTTTTTTTTCTCCATACAACTGAAGTCAATGGTAACCAAAACTATCTGGTTTCCAACATTCATCAAAATGACAAGAACAACATGGGGGTAAGTAAATGATGACAGAATTTTCATTTTTGGTGAATTACTATAAAATATCCTTTGTAACATGCAAAGCAATGTATCACAGAGTGCTCTGACCTGAAATGGCTCCAACCATGACAAAACAATTTTATTTAAGTCCCATAATCTTGCAGATAAATACATTTGTTATGCTGCATATAATCTCATTATATGATAAAGGACTGATTTATTAAAACAAAACAAATCAATTTCTCATTTACTCCATAGCAACACAAAGCTCATTAGTGGCTATTAGAAACTCTAATGATAGAACAAAAAAAATGAATCAAAATTTTTCCCATCAGTGAAATACAATAGAGGAAATAGGCAGAATATTCCAGTTGTTTTTAATACTGACAAACTCCAAAAAGGACAACAACAAAAAAAGCTTCAGGCATATCATAAAAGTTGTCAATATGACAACTATATTTCAAGTCTTGTGAAAAAATATGATTAAATTAGAGTTGATTATTAAAACAAAGCTTGGAGCAGATAAGACCTTGTCTTGGAAGAATGAAAATAAAACACTCTCAGAGCAACATGAGGGTGTTGAAAACATCTCAAGATTTTCATTTCAGGTTTCTAAACTTACATGAAGGGAGAGGAATACTTCATTAGAGAACAGATCATAACAATGAACTCCTTACATTGAGCCGATCAATCAGATCACGGCTGCCCTTTGAGGAACCAGTCTACACGGATGGCTTGTACTTTGTCAAAACCCCCTCTGCTGAGACAGCAACTCATTTTACAAGTGGCCGTAAGGCAGGTAGATGATATAAATATGCCGAACGCATGCTGCAGTGAAGCGACTTCCATTCTTTCCAGTGAAACTTTGTCACAGGCAGCACTCGAGACATGTGGAATGCATTATCTTGAAAATGTCGAAATAAAAGATTAATTCACTGGCAATATACAGTGAGCAATAAGCAACACAGCTCAGGATTGATTGCTGGTTCAGCAGCAGCTCAGTAACAGAAGTTGGTTATTGTGATGGATGCTAAAACCACATGCCACATTTAGAATCCAATAGGATGCAAGTACATGGTTCATCTATTAAGGTGTGTTGCGAAAGACAGTGAGATTGTGAAAGTACAGCTCCAGCAAGCACAGCACGTTGCATTTTGGTTGCAGTTAGATAATGTCACAGAAGACCTTTTTTAAAAATATCCAATAGAAACCACACATACAACTGAAAAATAATGTAACCAAAATTTAAAAATGTTAGAACGTTGGTAATTAATACCTGGCAGGTTTTCTTTAGCATTAAAAACATCAATATTTTTATAATTGAAACAAAACCTGCTTTATTTTAGCATCATCGAATGAGATGTAGGAGTTTATAATATACCTGAATACAAACATGCCATGTGTCTCCTTTTTTAAACTTACATGAACTTAAAAGCCAAATATGTGTCAACAACAGACAATTTAGCTTGAAAACGTTTAACTTTAATCAATTGTGAATATTCATATTGCTTCACTACATTGTTAATAGAAGAAGGAGCGCACTAGACATTCATGTTTCCGTCGCGAGTCTGACAGGAGGTTTTTTTTTTTTGTTTGCTTGTTTTTTCTGAGGTAAGGCACCTAACCTCAAGAAAAAAATATATCAATATCTTCTAAATAACACATGAGAGCAATGTCATATGTAGCTGTAAAACGGAATAAAAAAACAGCTGGAATTATGCCGACTATTTATGATTTAGACTTGGGGCTACAATAACCATATCCTATTGACACTATTTGAGCGAGCTATTGAAAAAAAACAAGAAAGACCAGGTTTACTATATTTTATCTCAAGCTCTCTCTGTCTCTCTTCAGTGAGCAATAAGCAACACAGCTCAGGATTGATTGCTGGTTCAGCAGCAGCTCAGTAACAGAAGTTGGTTATTGTGATGGATGCTAAAACCACATGCCACATTTAGAATCCAATAGGATGCAAGTACATGGTTCATCTATTAAGGTGTGTTGCGAAAGACAGTGAGATTGTGAAAGTACAGCTCCAGCAAGCACAGCACGTTGCATTTTGGTTGCAGTTAGATATTGTCACAGAAGTGCCTTTTAAAAACATCCAACAGAAACCACACATACCACTGAAAAATAGCTAATGCAACCACAATTAAAAATGTAAGAAACGTCGATAATTATACCTTGCAGGTTTTCTTTAATTAATATTTAAAAAATCTATATTTTTATAATGGAAACAAAACCTGCTTAAAATGCAAGGTTTGTAGGATGCTTTATCTTAGCATAATCAAATGAGTTAATATACCTGAATACAAACATGCCATTTGTCTCCTTTTTTAAGCTTACATGAACTTAAAAGCCAAATACGTGTCAACAACAGGAAATTTAACTTCCAAAAATTTAACTTTAATTGTGAATATTCATATTGCTTCACTACATTGTTAATAGAAGAAGGAGCGCACTAGACATTCATGTTTCCGTCGCGAGTCTGACAGGAGGTTTTTTTTTTTTGTTTGCTTGTTTTTTCTGAGGTAAGGCACCTAACCTCAAGAAAAAAATATATCAATATCTTCTAAATAACACATGAGAGCAATGTCATATGTAGCTGTAAAACGGAATAAAAAAACAGCTGGAATTATGCCGACTATTTATGATTTAGACTTGGGGCTACAATAACCATATCCTATTGACACTATTTGAGCGAGCTATTGAAAAAAAACAAGAAAGACCAGGTTTACTATATTTTATCTCAAGCTCTCTCTGTCTCTCTTCTCTCGGTGTTATTGGCTAAGACGACGCTGTGGTAGCCTACTGGTAAACACTTTATACTGAAAATGTACGAGGCAAAAACAGAGACTACGGTATGCACTGTACGAAGCTGGACTTGGTATGTCCTGCTAACAACTGACTGAATACGAGAAAAGAAGTTAGACAAAGAGTTACCGTCTAGAGAACTACAAAAGACGTAAAAACAGTCAAATTAAAATAATACTGCAAAAAAACATTGCATGGCCATATAAAGACAAGACAAATCCCCAACACTTTCCAAAATGAATTACATTTACGAACTTATTGCATTTAACCTATAGCCTAGGCTACCCTTTTCATGTGTGTTCAAATAGAAAAAGATTAGAAAGTTAGCCTTTTTAATATAAATTGAATGCTTCATAATGACTTACCATACTTGTTGATAGTTCAGTGGGATCAGTCGCCTTTGCAGTGAGTAAAAGTGAAGAGCACACAGCAGCTATAAGACATCCGCCTTGCGCTGATTGGATGCTGAGCCCTGCGCGCTGCTCCGGAGGCTGATGGTGCGCTCGCTCCACCCGCATCTCACCGACTGCTCGTGGTGGGGATTTTGATTCATTCCAGTTATTTGAATCTTTTGAATCAGTTCACCCCAAAGATTTGTTCACTTGCGTATTCAAGTGGAATCCTTTGACTAACGTAACTGGTTCGGTCAGTGCAGTGGTCCCTTCTGCAGGTTAGGTAGACCGTGAGAGTCGTTTTGTGTTTGAAGGACTATTCTATTGTAAAACAATAACACTTTTCTTGCAATACTTCTTATATGAATATCTTACGAGCTAAGGTAAAACCCCCAAAGTGAAGTTCATGAAAAATAGCTTTAGCCTAATTCCCATAGTGTTTCATGCTCTCTATCGAATGGTTTCCTAATCTTGAGCTCCAGGCCCAAAGAAATCGTGTTTTACCTGAGATGTAGCCTATAGTAAAAAAGTACCATGGTCCGCAAAATATTGACAACAAGAAACGTCTGAGTTGTCCTTGAGCCATGAGTGGCGCAGATAAACAAATAAGCCTAGCCTACTACAACGCCACCAAATCATTAAAAAAATCTTCTGAGAAGTGTTGGGAGCGTTCAAAACACTGCTGCGACGAGTTTTCGAACCCATGCTTCAGAGTGCTTTTCAAAATTAGCCTATTTACGTTTTTTTTCTATCCAAGTCATGTGGTTTCGAAATTATCTTAAAGTGCTACAAATAAATAAAAATAAAAAAACCTGTATTATCTTTAGTATTCACTGATATCTTACGCTTTGTAGCCAATAGATTATTTAATTGAAAATACTTTCAAAACGTATTTCGCATTTACACTGCTTTAGCAGTCGTCCGTCTGCAGCGATTCCAAATGAATGAGAATAGTTAAAATAAACGAGTTACCGATTTGAATCAGTATGACAAATGCTTCACTGAACTGAATTAGCCTATAATCGACATCTGAGTGACCTTCTGAACTAGGGTGACCATACGTGCCATTTTTCCCGGACGCATCCTGGCCAGGATTTCTATATTGCCTACAATATCTAGGGTTTGGCTTTGTTTGCGTGTGCAGACCGATCGGTGTATGACATCGGTTCCTTGTGTTTTCGAAACGCTGTCGAGGTACTTTGAATCAAAACAATATAGAAATCCTGGCCAGGACGCGTCCGGGGAAAATGGCACGTATGGTCACCCTATTCTGAACTGAAATATTTTTTTGGTTTGTACGTTTTTGTCATACAGACTGGCTGTTGATAGCCTAATGTGCCGTTAAGGACACATTTTTGCAATTTCTCTGCAATATATTGGCAGTTTTTTTGCAATGTAAGGAGTATAGTGAGGTAAGACATCAAGCTAGAAGGTTTTGTTTGTTTGTTTCTGTTGAGATTTTGCAAGATTTTGACCATATCAAAACAAGGATGTTCCTAATTTGTGTTTTTAATTTCCAGCTTTGTGTATCTGTAACATGGATATATTCTGAATGGCCATTCAAGACTTCAAGATTTGTGAAGCAAATGTTCTCTCAGACTAGATTTCTTCACGGTAGGCTACTTACCTAACCTAAAGACTATACTAGTGTAAATACAGCCTAGAGCCAAGAACACTCAATATTCAAGAATAATCAATGCAGTAACATCATAATAGCATTTATTGCATGTTTTAGGCTACAATAACATAAGCTACTTGAGGACATTTATCCAGGCTTGCATAAAACACAACAGTAATGACCTGACTGTGAAATGATTTAGGAACGAATTCAAATCCCACATCATGAACCTAGAATAGCCAACATCTCCTTATTTTGGCAGGACTGCAGAATATAAAATGACTCAACATAATGAGTAGTCTGTCAGTGACAGCTGACAAGTCAGACCATCACTGCACAGGACGGGAGCCATTTGTCAAAACCTTGCTCATGTGACATACGCACAAGTCTTATGAAACTGGGTGCACTGCTGTGTGTAAAATGAAGATAAAATTATATTTGTGTGCCTTGACTTTGTGTTTATGAATCCATCTGTTTCTTAAATTTAGATCTCTTCCATGAAGAAACAATAATTTGTGCTGAGGGCAGTAAGAAATTAGAGAATATAAATGTCCTCAACCTGTTTGTCTGGTTGCACATCACAACATTTTTTTTGTGTGTGTTTTCTTGAAAGCCTCATAGGCAAATCATTTGCAGAATCCTATTAAACGTGGTGGTTCAGGGTTTTTCCCTAAGGTAAAGATAAGAAAACTGCTCCTTTTTTCATTTTGGCTTTCTCAAACCTATATAGCCTACAATGACTCCAGTTTCAAACAGGGCTGTATTTCTGGAGATAATTAAAAGTGTGAAATCAAAAGCGTTTAATTACCACCAGTGTTCCTGCCAACGCCATCCACCGGTTAAATCACATCAGTTACAGGGTGTGATTTACATCAAGTGTTCAAATTTGCCTAGTGCAAGTTATTACCTTAATTGCTTCTGTTGAATTATGGGTAATGTAGTTTAAAACAGAATTTTAAACATAATTGAGGATATTGTGAACACAAAGATCTCCTCAGAGAGCCCCTTACAACTGAACATGTGGAGATAATTGGGATATTAGAAGGAGTTCATAAAAAAGATTAATGTTCAAATCTTTACAGAGATCTCGCTTTGAGAGCATGAGTCCAAAATATTCCCCTCTGGAGAAGTTTGTTCAGTCTCTCCCCTTCTTTTATATTATTCTCCATAGTTTTAATGATCTTCTGGGTGTCTGGATTGAATCTGTGGGCAGTTTCAGAAAGCTTGGGTTTGTTACTCAACCATTTTCAATTCATAATATCATCTTTTCACCAAACAACAGCATTCTACTTCCTTTTCTTTTGGCCACAGATAAGAGAGTGTTTGCAATTATACTGGTTTTCATTGTACATTTTGCTGATGGCAGACAGACACTCGGTGACCTCTTTTGATTGTTTTGTGTTTTGTAAGCAGTTCCCCGAACTCTTATTTCCTCAGCTACTCATTGTACCTGGAGGCCCTATTTTTATCTCCCAGCCATTTACCAGAATTATTGCATAAGCAGCCATTTCTTCTAATAGAAACTAGTGCACTGGTGGGACAGATTCAGCTTAATGCATTTTAATGTAGATATATTTTATTGCATCTTCCTTTTGGAAAAACTGTGCATATTTTATCCAATAATAATAATAATAATCAAATAAACTACAATTTTTAGCATGTACAGCTTGACATGGAAATGACACAAACAATAAAAGTCTTAGAATTTGAATACAGATTTAGAATTTAAATAAAGCAATAAAGCTGCTGCCACTTTCAGTCAATCCTTTCAACTGTGTGGCCAGAAATACCTCTATGTTTGCAGTATGCTGTAAAAAAAAATGTATCAGATAAATGTCTTTTTACAATGCCTGTAGCTAATGAACTTGTTCTCACCATGCAAGAGCACAAAGTAAAAAAGGTGCCAGTAAATGCACATAAAATGAAGCCTTTTAGCAATACTACTGCTTCCTGGTTGATTTTGTTGAGTCCAATCATAGCAGGAGGAGATTTCAGAAATTACAGATGACCTGTCAGTGCTCAGTCTAAATGAATAGGATTTAAGTGACAGGGACAGACAGAAGTCTGTCTGCACTTCCAGTTCGACGTTCGTCATTCTGCTTTGGATCTCTTACAGCTATATGACACATCATGGCACCCAACTGAGATAAACGTAGACTTTAAATTACTAAGATAATACTTCCAATTTGGTGATTCCCTGGAGGAAGACTTAAATTTAGATTAATGAATATTTCAACACATCACCTGCCTTGATGTGCTCAGGATTGATGATTGAATGTTAAAAGTGAAAGAGTGAAGGCAAGTGAGCTGTGATTTATAGCTCATAAGATCACAAACAGCACAGTCAGTTTCTGAGTTTCGCTGACCAGGGTACAAAAAAAAAATGCAAAGCAGACCACTGTAGAAGTCTGTAGAAGTTTTATAATAATTTGGTTCATTAGAATATATAAGAGAACGTAAATGTTATACTCCATGTTGAGCTGATGTGGACTCCTAATAGTGTGTGTGTGGAGGCCTTTAAAGAGAAGGTCTCTTTGACCTTTCTGTTTAGCTACTGTAGATGGTTAGATGCATTATTAATGTTCAACTCTGCTGAAGTGGACAGTTATGAAAAGATATAGAGAAGAAAGATGATGGCATTCACTTGTGAGAAAGTGAGGCTTCTAGTGTACATCCAGCTAAAAACTCTGATAACGCAGTTATTGGTTCGATTATTTTAATACATTACAGGGTTATTATCATGAACTAAAATTAAAACTATTAAAACATTTTTTGTTAATTGAAATTAAGCTGAAATCAATTATAAATATTAGATCAAACATAGAAATGTTGTCTAAACCTCAACTAATTTAAAAAGCTGAAGTTAAAGCTCTAGAATTATCAACTGGAAATAATTAAAAACTGAACAAAATGTAAAACTGAAATAAAAACAAGTCAACCCTAAATAGTAACATTTAAAAAGAACAAAAAAACGAATAAAAATGACAAACGCACGTAACAAAATTACTAAAATTGTAACTAAAATTAAAATGAAAACTGAAAATTTCAAGTAGATGTATATAAAGTGGCATTGCAAAGTCATTAGCCATGGACAAACTTTATCTAATTGTTTATCAAGGCAGCCCATTTTCTCTTTCAGTACACCTTCACCTGAATTAATGCCCTCTTCTCGAGTGTCTTTAATGGATAAATTACGTGTGTCAAGTGCCAAAAGAGAATTTTGCCTGTGTAACCATCGGACTAAATCAAGCGAATCAGTGCTGTGACCAAGAAAATCCATCTCCTCTGATGGTTTGGATCCTGATTAAAACACGCTTTTAACCCACTTAGATTTATCACAATTAGCCCATGAGGTCCAGTCAGGGTGTGCTGGTCACTGTCACCAATCTGCAAACCAAATCCCACAGCGCACCTACATTTGTCAGAGCCAAGATGAACGGAGTGTGTCGGAGGTTAATTAAAAAACCTGCTCTGTATAAAGCTCTTATGACGCATCAACGCTGTGACAATCCAGTGTGAAACAATCCTACGAGCAGCTCTTGAATGGCCTCTGTGGTGGATAAGGAGAGGTAGTGAGGTGTGGAAAAGGGAAATTATTTTGTCCTGCATTGTGCGTTAAACGGTCAGCCATGCGTGGAGTTGATAACAATGCGGTGCCCAGAAATTTGTGAGTGTGATTTGAGAGCATCTGAACAAACTGCATCCTGGCAAATTCAATCAGGAGTTCAAAGACCTCGGGTTTAGGCAGCATGTACGGTGCAAATTTAATATAGATTTACAAATAACATTTTAGACCTTGTGATACCTCCAACGGTGATACCTTATAATTTGTAAAGTCTGGCCTGCAGATATGGCTCAGCTGCCTCCTTCAATGTACAGCTGTGATTTTTTTTAAACCCATTTGAATAGAGGTTCAAATCCTTAACCTTGCTGAAACATGAGCAACAAAAGACAACAGACCCATTGTAATCAGTGATACTATCTACACTGGATGCACTGTGGATCATCTGCAGTGAATGGGTGCCGTCAGAATAAAGAGACCAAACAGTTGATAAAAACGTCACAATAATTCACAAGTAATCCACATGGCTCCAGTTCATCAATTAACATCTTGTAAAGTAAAAAACTGAGTGTTTGTAAGAAACAAATGCATCATTTATGTGTTTTAACTTAAACCATTACTTCTGGCCAATATTCGAGTCCATAATCCAAAATAATGCTTCCTCCAGTTAACAATTAGAACTGGTTTTGGATTTTCACTTGTAAATGGTGATTGATCTGTGCATATTTTTCTCCTGATTCAGATTATTTGACTTTTTTTACTGGAGACAGCAATATTATGGAGAGAGGACTTGTATTTTAGCCAGAAACAACTATTTGAAGGACTTAAAAAATGCCGTAATTAAAATTAAAAATGCCTTAATTATGGATTTTATCTTACAAACAAACAGTTTTCGCTTCACAAGTCATTAATTGATAGTCGTGTGGATTACTTGTGTATTATTGTGATGTTTTTATCAGCTGTTTGAACTCTCATTCTGACGGCACCCATTCACTGGATTCATTGGTGAAGCGGTTGGCAAGTGATGTTAAAGTTCCTGTTAAGCTAATCTGTTCCAATAAAGAAACAAACACATCTACATTTTGGAGGGCCTGAGGGTGGGTCAATTTTCAGCAAATTTTAATTTTTGGATGAACTATTTCTTTTAAGTTGACATGAAATGGAAATTGAGATTGTCTTCCCTAATTGTGACACATGAGAGAGAAAAAGCTTCTCGAATGAGAAAAAAAAGATGTAGGGCAAGACTTGATTTTGTCAATTGGGAATTGGGACGTTAATGCTTTTAATTTAAGCACATGATTAAAAAAAATGATGGGCAAGGTTAAATTGCTTATAATAAACACGGCAACATTCCACAAAAATATCAGAATGATCTATTTTAATTTCACAGTGACTTTAAATATGAGTAATAAAAACAGCAATGATTGCTTTTGCAAACCACACTAATTAGTTGTTCTGTATTGAAGGTTAATAAGCTTATTGTGATCTAAAAGTCATAGTGAATTGGTACCTTACAAATTCAAAACATTATATAATATAAAGTGGATCGACTCTTATCATTTCCAAGATTACATGCCTGCAGTAGATTTTTTTTGTCTTATCTTTTAAACACACATTAAATGGCCTGTCCTGATGAATAATTGATGAAAAAACACCTAATTAGTTTCCATGCCCTGTTTTACCCAACATAAAAGCCAACCTTTCAGCAATTCAGAGGGTGCCACCAAAGGGAATAAGGTGTTTTGCTCTGTGATTGACAGCTAAACTTATCCAGCTCCACACATTTATGAACAAAGGGATTGAGGTTTTTAATAAAGTGTAATTAATTTAATCTTTGTATTGGCTGACTAACACACCAGAAGTTATGATAAAGTCTTGCTGAGGATTCTATGTTGTTTTTAACTTAAAAAAAGATCAAAACAGCATTTAAGTGAGATTACCCTATATATGTTGTCAGCTGTGTCTGCAATGAACTCTTTATTCATGTCAGTTTCTTTTATTGGCAGCTACGTTTTATGCAATTTCAAACAGGGCTGTCAGGACGCATGGGAATCACACATTATTGGGTTTAAGTATATTTAGGATGAAGTCAGTTCCCCGGGAGGCAGTTTTAATTCAGACTATTGTCAGTGGAAATCGAATGTCATATCAAGAGATGTAGATATAATGAGTCAGTGCACATCTAAGAGAAATATTCTTCAGAAGGAAAATAGAACACTTTTAGCTTGACACATATTTAAGTTCACAATACAAAGCAATGCTTGGAAGCGGCTGCAGAGATATGGAAGAACAGGTAATCAAACACTGTTTTAAGAAAAAAGTATATATGTGACACTGGAGCACAAAACCAGTCTTAAGTTGCTGGGGTATATTTGTAGCAGTAGCCAAAAATACATTGTATGGGTCAAAATTATTGATTTTTCTTTTATGCCAAAAATCATTAGGACATTAAGTAAAGATCATGTTCCATGAATATATTTAGCAAATTTCCTACTGTAATTATATCAAAACTTAATTTTTGATTAGTAATATGCATTGCTAAGAACTTCATTTGGACAACTTTAAAGGCGATTTTCTCAATATTTTGATTTTTTTACACCCTCAGATTCCAGATTTTCAAATAGTTGTATCTCGGCCAAATATTGTCCTATCATAACAAACCATACATCAATGGAAAGTGTATTTATTCAGCTTCGAGATGGTGTATACATCTCAATTTCAAAAAATTGACCCTTATGACTGGTTTTGTGGTCCAGGGTCACATATATGAGATTGACTAACAAATAGCTGTATTCTGAGAGTCCCAAAGGCATAAGAAAAATTACACCAGTAGGAGTTTGCATCAAATTTCTTAGCTACACTTCTAAAAAAAGGTCCCAAAAGGCAGTTTTTGTGTAAAATGTGGTATTGAGGCACTCTCAAGAATCATGGGTATTAGTAATAATAATAAAAACACACAGTGGCTTTAACTGAAGCTGAAGCAGTTTTTGAAACTGCATAATAATTCTGAATGATACCAATCCACAATCTGACTTGTGATGCATCCTGGAATTAAATAATAAATTGTTTGGCCCCCTGATAGAAGATTTTTTTCTCCGTTTTGGTCACCAGTGGAGTTTGGGTTCCTTGCCATTGTCACCTCTGGCTTGCTCAGTTAGGGACACCTAATATTCGGTAATATTATTGAATTTACTGTACAGACACTATTGGATGAGAACTGAACTGAGCTGATTGATGGCACAACTGTTTTCTACAGGGTTGCTTTACAGCTGAATTGAACTCATCTCATAATTGATGATCTTTACACAGTTATTGAATGGAACTGAATCAACACTGAACTGACCTCAGCTGAACAATGACAATATTGTTTTCTTTTTTTATATATATAGCTGGTTTACCACAGAATTGATCTCTGTTTGCGTCACTGAATCATAATTTTCCTGTTTATCCCTTTAAAGCTGCTTTAAAACAACCTGTATTGTATAAAAGCCCTATAAATAAGGTGACTCGACTTGACTATAAAGACATTTCATGCAATGTGAAGCTTCCATGGATGTTAAATGTTCTTCAAGGAAAAACATATGCCAATAAAGAACCTTTATTTTTACCGTTTAATTTAAAAGCATAGTTCACCCAAAATTAAATTCTGTCATCATTTACTCACCTTCTTGTTGTTCCAAACCTCTATGATCTTGGAACACAAAAGATATTTTGAAACAAAATTGGACCCCACTGACTCATCTTTTATTGCTTTTTTTTTTATTAAACCCACATAAATGATTAAGATCAGTAAAACCAACCTTTATTAAGCTTTTCTAAACCTCTAAACCATTTTGCGGTAAATCATACAACAGCAGTCAATCAACCAAAAATTCACCATAATCCCCCTACAATGGTCAATTTTATTCAGGAAACTGAAAAGCATATGTAGTTTCAGATTACTCCACTTATACTACCAGCGATAACACAACAAACACTGAAGTTCCTGAGTGTTTATCCTCTGGACTGCACCTTGTCTCCTCTTTTCCATGTAGGCCTACAGCCAAATGTATTGAGGGACTTGGGGAGGGCAATCAAAAGGTGTTTTAATTTGAGTTTATTTCTGGCAGGGAACAAACTGAGGCCAATGACGGAGGGTGGGTAGAGGTGACCTCTCCTCCCCCTGGAGTGAGCTATTCATTTTGAAGCATAGCAGTGATCTAGGGCCGTTCCCAATGCCTTCCCTTGGCGTTCGAGAAAGGCCGGCAGGATCAACCGGCGATTAGCCACGCTGCCGTTTTTAATTTAAAGAAAATGACTTTGAGTTTTATTAACTGTTGTAGAGAACCTTGTGCAACAGAATTACAGAGGACAGCGAATAAACTTTTGTTCAAAACCTAATGGATTTTAAATAACGGTGCAGGTTGTTCGTGGTTCCCAGGCGAAGCTGGTATATGCTGCTGCCCATCTCCCGATTCAAGCACAACCTTGAATCTGGCTATATTGGCTGAGTTAAAGGTCTCTGAAGCAGAGAAAGTGTCATAGAGATCTGTAGCCACTCACTGCTATTTGATTATGCCACCCAGCAATAACAACACCTTCAGCCTGACAATTAATCACTTTAAATTTGTGGCTATAGTAAGTCAAGCATCTTAAAAAATATATAGTTTATACTAAATATCAAGCGGAAAAAACATCTGGTTGCACTGTTTTTGAGGCAAAATCACGTGCAGGTTAATTTACATAAAGCTAATTACAACATTTAGCGACCTCTAGTGGTAAAAAGATGCATTGTGATAAAAACAGCTATATGAAAAAAGTATGCCATCTATTTATACTTCAAATTAATTCATTTAATTAATAAATTCTCTGTCTAAACAATTATAAAAATCTATCTATCTATCTATCTATCATATTCTGTATTGTGAAGCACTTTGGATCAGTTGCAGTTGTGTTAAATGTGCTCTATAAAAATATAAACTTTGTTTCCAAAAAATAAATAAATGCCTCAAGCCTCCAGGATTCCATCATGACAAACCACAAATGATTAACTAATATAAATAATATTAATAAAAAGGCATCACAAAAATTCAAGGGAAAAACAAACTTTATTATCTCCTTTTTACAAAACATTTCAAAGTTTAATCTAACCTCAGCAGTAATTTGAATCTAATATAGACCTGCAAGCAGCAAATTGTCCAACATAAAATAATTACTCTATTAAATTTTTTTTCCCAAAACAGAAGCACAGACAGGTAGAGGGCTTTTTTTATTTATTTATTTTTTTTGCTGCTCTAGTACAATGAAAAACTGCATGATCAACAAAATGAATGCAGTGATTTTAGATGCACACAGTGAGAATTAATGCGTATTAAAACTATGAGTGCAAATTAACCACATGATTTGCATGAGAACAACATCATGTGAATATCATGAGGTCGGGCGGGGATGAAACATGAAAAAATACAAAAGCCGTTTGTAATGGCATACTGAGCTTTCCACCAAACAGTAAATCATTTTCCACACGTCACTGCAGTCCTATACGAACATTTATTTTTATTGCATTTGTGAAATAATAGTCATAACAATAGTCATAAAAAAAACAAAAGCCTCCCTTGGTGAAGCATTCTGCTACTGAGAAATGTCAAAGTTACGCATGCTGCTGTCTGAATATTAATATGCATCTGTACAGTGATCTAGAGCACAGCACGTTATGGACTAAACATAACATCAAATAAAACATTCCACACATGTATCACAAGACATAGCCTTGTGTAAACATACAATCTAACTTAATGTTTAACAGAGTCTAAGACACTGACACAAATATTACATTTTAAAGCAGTGCAAAACGTATGGTAAATGTGACGACAAGAAACTCAACGCTGAATCTAAAACACCAACAAAATGTCTTGAATAATTCCAGATAAATGAGCTACTTTAAAGCAACAGTATGACATCATTTCCGGCCATGTGCACGGATGGTTCAGCATGACCATGTGCATACCTTAACAAGTCCAATATTATACAAGTTCTGTGCTCATAATGGACATTAAATCATAAAATGTTAGATTTTGGTGTAAATTAATTGGGTGCATATCTGTGATTTGACTGCAGTGATACTGCTTAACAGATACCAAATAGAAATATAGAAATATATATATTTATAACTTCAATGCTTTGCAAATGCATGCTTTTGTACCAGATTTAATAAATAAGAATGTCTTTTTTTATGGAAGCTTGTTTCCACCTAGGAATAAAACACAAAAAGGTCATTGTGACTTTTATATCACAATTCAGACTTTTTTCTTGCAATGTAAACAAGATATAAACTCAGAATTCTGAGTTTAAATCTAACAATTCTGGCTTTTAATTAGAGAATTCTGAGTTTACAAAATTACATAACATATTTTTTTTTTCTTCTTGTAATTACAAGCTTATATCTCACAATTCAGACTTTTCTTCTCAGAACTGCAATTTATATCTCACAATTCTGTCTCGTAATTCTGAGGAAAAAATGTCCAGATGATAAGAAATAAACTAAAAACTGTGAGGGAAAAAAGTCCAAATTGTGAGATTGCAATTTTATCCTGTGGTGGAAACACACTTCCATAATTTTCTGTTATAAGACTGTGAAAAAAAAATAGTTTCTTCTAGTGCATGATTACATATTCTCATGTAAAAACCATGCAATTGGAAAATGGCAAGAAAGGTAAACTAGAGGTTGAATAATGAATCACGTTGAAGCAGTTACATTCAACTTTCAGCCTCAATACCACATTTTACACATTTAAATGTGGAGGATGAAATACATATTGATTGCTGACTGAAAAAGTTCCCATTTTGGATAAAATGGGAACTCAACATGACCTCAGCTTGGTCGCAATCTTCAGGAAAAATTGGGAAAACGTTCAGAGCTTAACCAGAGGGCTTCAGTACTGGAAATAAATTGCTTAACTATAGCAACACAACACTGACAGTTTTGCTGGGGTGAGAATTGAAGTGTGTAATTTCTGCGCAACTAGCGGCAACAAACAAAATTGCAAAAATAATGACTTCAATCATTTCCATGTCTGTATGGATGGAAGTCAAAGGATGAAATGCCTCGGTACACTGACTAAACAGGTTTTGTGTGGAAACAAAACCTGATCTTTAACATGCACGGCATGACATATTAATTTTAGAGGAAGGTAACTCATTTTTTGTAGCATCTCCAAATATACAAGCCACAGGAATTTCTCCACAGGTATTTACAATACAACAGATGGGGTTTACGGCACTACACATTCATTTTTAAGGTCTCCAGACTTGAAAAGCACTTCATATATATATACACACAACATTGAAACAATCCTGGATTATTTAATCCTACAAATGATTCATAAAATGTCTGTATTCACAAATCCCACTTCAAAAATTGCAGTTCAACTTAAATTCACATTTGTTTTTGCCTTTATAAACCTCGATTTGTTCCTCACATTTAATTTAAGATGAAATCAAATCCGATCATAGGCTTTTTTTTATGAACGAGGCCCCTAGTGGTTGAAAAAGTAAAATGTAAAGTAAAATGAGTGGCAAAAAGTAAATTTTGGACCCTTCATGAGAGTTTACCATACTCACAGAGAGAGCGTATGGTAGAGGAGCATGGGGTGGATTTCATTATCAGCACATCTGTATTCACATCCAAAGAAATAAAGCCACTGTATTTCTCATACTACTGCAAAAACACGATGCATATAAAAATATCCTATAAATAATTCTGCTGTATTATATTCAATTACTTAAACTTAGATTGTGGGCTGAATTGAAATGTCTCAGCATGCAGTAAAACTGCGAGCGCGGCTTATACATCCTCATATCGTTTGTTTTCACACTGATTTTCTTCTTCCTCTCAGTTCTGAAAGTGAATACAAGAAGCTAATAATGGATTCTCTGTGTTACTCTGCATGCCACAATGACATGCAAACAAATCGTACAGGTGTGGTGCAAACATTCCAACTCCATCAGTCGGTTTCATTATTCATGTATGAGATGCACTGTTGTAAGGTTCCCGGTGAGCAAAGCCCTGGAGCAAAGCACAGGACCGCTGCATTAAACTCAATCTGACCTAATGAAAGATTGGAAAGTGGAGGATTTCATTGGCTTTGCTGTACCACACCACAGAATACGGACCGGAAAACGTGAATTCACAGTGAAAGCGATAGCAAAACAGGACACCGGTGACATGAGGTACTAGAGAGTCAAAAAAAAGTAAAGTGTCTTTTAAAATAATTATAAAGTAGGACCATCGGGAGCACAACAAAGGCTGAGTAGGAGAAACATCAAACTGAGATTTGTAATATGTGCACATTATAGAATAGAAATGAGTCAGAATTACTGAAAATACAGGACAGCAAAAGTACCGAGAGAAAACAAACTAGGTGCAATGCCATTGGCTCAAGGGTCATGTGATGCAGTGAAGGATCATGGGTAGAAATTAGAGACCAGTGACCTCAGACGTCAGCCTAGAATAGTTAAGGGAAGAGGAAAAAGGGGAGGAGTAAGGAAAAGATAGAAAAAATAGATAACATAAAATAATTCTGAAAGCATTCGACACTTCTGTACAAGAATGATAGCTTTTTCCGCCTTGTTGCTCTCCGCGTCGAGTAATAAGCATGCATTACCGTCGATTCAGTTAAGCAGAAAACAATCAAGCTCCCATCAAATGCAAAAATAAAATCTCTTCCGCTTCTAAAGAAACACAGTTTCCAGCACCTCCTCGATTCTGACATGCGTTTGTACTTCGTTACAACATCTGCATCACATCACTAGCTCCTTGCCAACAGCATTGCCAGAAAATGCTATTGGATGCAATCTGCTTTTACATTTTTTTTTTTTTTATCTTTGCTGTCAAACTACAAGACTTATGCAGCAACCATACTGAACTAATCTAACAAATTTAAAATAATAAATAAATATATAACAAGATTCAAGCATTCGGCATGCTAAAATACCACACTAAAACACTGCATAACATGAACAAATCATACTACAGTTGTCCTGCTTTTCTTTTTTACCATTTTTTTTTTTTAAATGTCAGTAGTCTGCCTATATGAACGTAGCTACTGATGAAGTTAACCATGGGGTTTAAGGGAAAGGTTGGTGAGTTCTAAGGGAAGATTATATATATGTTTATTGGGAATCAGCTGCTGATAGCTTCAGATAATGAAAGCAGTTTGGGGCTTCAGGATGTAGTCATTGATGAGGGGTCATTCCACATGGCGGCCACGTCTCTGAACCTGCCATCAGAACCGTGGGAAAGCAATATGCATTAGTTTGGCCCCGGCCGCTACCCTGCAAGCCTCAACATCACACACAAGAAGAGATTTAAAGGGCCTGTGGCTAAATATCTTGGATTCCCCAAATACACTGCTCTGTACACAGTGTGAAGATCCTATGTGAGCTGCTTTTTAGAAACTGTTGAGTTAGAACATCATAAAAATGTTATGTTACTGCAGTTTTGGAAACACTTTTGTGAAACGTTGACGGGCTCACCTTGCGTTGATGAGGTACTGGGCAAGGCTGATGTTGGCGGGGGTTCCTGTAATGGTGATCTGGCGCTCTGATGACCCTTCCATGGCATTAGCTATTTTGATCTGCGCTCCAGACATCTGACGGATCTCGTTGATTTTGGTTCCCTGGCGCCCGATTATGCAGCCTATTAGCTGGGAAGAAAGCGGAAAGGTTCTTAAAGGACTGTCAAAAAGAAAACACAGTTTGTGTTACAGAAAGTATGCTTCTTTTTGTAGTATTTGCAATGGAATAGTTTTGTGACAGAAAACTAAACCATGTCAAAATGGAAATTTTTATAATTCATTTTTTTTATCATTTGGAAGCAGGGATTCAAAGAATTGAAGAATCAAATAAGATCCCACTGGATAAACTAGAGTCGGAAACTTGGAAGATGGAAATTTAAAACACTGAATCGAGTCACACTTACACTACTGTTCAAAAGTTAAAAAAAAGATACTTCTATTCAGCATGGTTGCATTAAATTGATCAAAAGGGATGGTAAAGACTTTTACATTTTTACAATCAATCAATGAATAAATGCTGTTCTTTTGAACTTTCTATTCATCCGAGAATCCTGAAAAAAATGTATCACAGTTTCCACAAAAATAGTAAGCAACACAACTGTTTTTGTCATTGATAATAATAAGAAACATTTCTAGACCAAATTAGAATGAATAGAATGATTTCTGAAGGAACATGTGACACTGAAGACTAGAGTAATGATGCTGAAAATTCAGCTTTTCCATCATAAAATGTTACAAATTATTACATTTAATTTAATAAAACGAATTGAAAAATATATTAAAATAGAAAAAAGTTTAGAAATAGAATATATTCTTTTAATAGAAAATATTAATAGGAAAAAAAACTCCTTTCAAAAAGAAAAAAAAAGTACCAATCTCAAAATTTTGAATGGTAGTGTAAATCACAAAATAAATTGACTTGTGGCTCCAAATTAGATACTTGTCAACAACAAAAACAAATAAAAAACAAAACAATACTTTGACTTCTGTTTGACTTTGACTTAGATTTGTTCTTAAGACCCTGACTTGGACTCTACATCAGACATTTATTCTCAAATAAACTGAAATTTATTTCTGTCATCAGTTAGGATTTTCTGACAAGGGACTGGGAGTCAAAACGGAGCATCAATCATTATACTCACATCATTGGGAATGGTGAGTTCATGAGTACTGGCCGGGGGACTGGCATCCAGACCTGGATCAGAGAGCAGAGGGAAGCTCGAGAGACAGCCTAGGATAAACAGCACTGCATACACACGCTGGAAAGTGTCAACACTCAGTGTGAGCTTTAGAAGACTGTGGCCTTAATGGACCAGGTGCAGAGTGCGAGGAACTCTTAGTCCTCCTGAGGCTTTTTTTATGGAGGCCTTTTTTCACCTTAAACTAACATAAATATCTCTAGCGGTTCTCACATCTTGTCTTCTGTCAAGGTAAACTTTCCTACAGTATTTCCTTGGTCTAACACAAACGTATATTAGATATGTTTGATATATGTGTGAATAGCAAAGCATGTTCTGCTCTCCACATGGCATTGGGTTTGCCCTTAGCTTGAATAAGGCAGTGTTTATCAAGATGAATACGTAATGAATGGCTTGATGCAAGATGTGTTGTGGTCTGTAAAATCAAAACACTGATATGCTTCTCTTATGCCAGTTTCTGAAGGGCAGGAAAGAACACATTTTGTGCCATTGGTAATTCCTTTCGAGCATAAAATTCTACACCATTAGTCCCCTGTACGTGACAATGTTGCATAAGCAGGAAAACCTCACTATCTTTTATCCCAGGTCTTAGCAGTACAGGATTAGGCGCTTCATAAAAAGTTTACCAAAAAATAAAAAAACTACAGAAAAAAAACAATGCAAGGTGAGTTTTTTTTAGAAGTTGAACCTGAAGTTCAAAAAAGTAGAAAATAAATAAGGAAAGAAATAATGGGTAGGAAGAATGAAACAATTAATGGATATATTGTTTAATAAAATAAATAAATAAACAACATAAAACTAGCAAATAATATAAAAAATGCTAACAAAACAAAAAAACTATTAAAATAAAACACTTAAAATAAATAAACACTAAAAAATAAAACAAACAAATAAAATCAAAAACCCTAACAAATAAAGTAAAACAAACAAACAAAAAAATTTAAAATAAAAATAAAAAGCACTGAAAAAATAAGAACTAACAAATAAAATAAAAAACAAATAAAGTATTTTACAAATAAAGTAAAATAAAACAAAACATTAACCAATAAAACACTAACAAATAAAATAAAAAAAACACTAACAAATAAGATAAAACACTTACAAATTATAAAAACACTAACAAATAATAAAATAAAATAAAATAAAATAAAATAAAATGCAGTAACATATTTTTTAAGAAACAACACCAAAAAACTAAATAAGTTTTAAAAAAAATCCACAAAGTGAAGAGCAACCACCACGGGCATGTCATGATGCTTGACATGGAACGAGAAGGAAAGAGAGAGAGAAAGACGAAAAGAGCGTCTCTACAGGTACAATGAGAAGGAAACTTCAAAAGGGCTCGTGGGTACGTACCAGGAAAAGCAGGGGTGGTCTGTCCAAGGGGGGTAAAGGGGGTTTGCTGCATAGCCAACTGGTGGAGCTTGGTCAACTGCTGAGGGTTTGGAGGGACAGTAGAGCTAAGAGGTTATTGTTATAAGACAGGTCACACCAAGAAATCAAGAAACTAAACTAGAACAAAGAGACAAAGAGGATAAGAAGCCATGACACACTGTGGTGGAAGAAGAGCAAAAGAGAAAGCTGAAGAGATAGAAACTTTAGTAGGACTTGGCCTGACTTGGTGGGTTAATCTTATCTGATCGCTAAATGATCTGTGATAAGCTCCATCTTGGGAAAAAATGTCAGATAAATGTAGCATTTTAAGATCAAAGGGGAGTGTAGTTTATGCTTTTTTGTAACCCGAGTGGCTCAAAAGAGTCTAAACGCATTAGAAGGTGGCGTTATTAACAAGGATAATTTGTCGCCTGAACCACGAGTGAACCGTTATCCATCAGAGATATGAACATGTAAGTGCGCGGGTAACCTTCAGAGGACACGCAAGCCTATTTTACAAACAGTCTTTGAACCACAGCAGACTTGCGCTGGGTGTTGTTGTGTACACCCTCTAAATCTGAGTTTAAAGCAGGTTGAAAGGGATGTCCAATCTTGACTTGAGTTATTGCAGTGTCAGCAGAAGCGTCTCTAAGCATCAGTCACTGCCAATCCTAAATGAAAAGAACTAACACAAGGCATCTCTCCTTCTCTCTGATAGATATTCATTCAGATCATCGGTGAGGAAAACACAGCTATCAGGATTAAAGAATCATCTGGATTGTGAGCGTGCATCGATTTTCCTTTTTTATTTGACCCGTCTCTTCTGTACAGCACAGTGGTCAACTTTTATTGTGTTCATTTGTGCTTTATAAATAAATAAATGAAATGAAAGGAATGTTTGATTAAGTCTGTGGTTCTCAAACTGTGTGATGCGTAATTTTGATGTTGTATTGGAATTTTCAAATGGTACTTTTATTTTCCCACATTTGCCTTATCTTATATACACTTCTGTTCAAAAGTTAGAGGTCAGAAAGATTTTTTTTATGTTTTTGAAATAAGTCTCTAACGCTGACCAAGGCTGCATTTATTTGATCAGTTAAATACATTAATACTGTGAAATATTATTACAATTTAAAATAACTATATTAATATATTTTATTCCTGCGATGCAAAACTGGATTTTCAGCAGCCATTACTCCAGTCTTCAGTATCATATGATCCTTTGAAATATGAATAATAATAATATGCTGATCTGCTGCTCAAGAAACATTTCTTATTATTATCAATGCTGAGGACTGTTTGCTGCTTAATATTTTTGCTTTATTTGCAATTATATATCTATTATAATATTAAAAATATCAATTTTGAACAACTGCATTAAGTACATGCTGAATAAAAGTATTAATTTCTTAAAATCTTACTGACTTTTGAAGTTTAGAGTACACTTTTAATGCAGCTTTGTGCATGTAAAACTGTAATGCAACAGGTAAGATGCAAACAGAAAATAGTTTGAAAATCCAAATTACAGCTACTTTTAATGTCAATATAACATCAAATCCAGTTGCCTCTGCAAACAAATGATGCTTTTTAGTCCTTCCACAGAACCGGCATTATGTTTCTCATAGAAATGTTGATTTGCTTAATGGTGAATTTGCTTAACACTAATCAAAGTGTGTGAGGGCGAGTCTTGTATGTAATTCTATGCGGACTATCTAGAAAATGACAAACACTGTCATTTCCTCCAACAGGCCAAGTCCTTAGAAGTTTGGTTTACATTTCGGAGGGCTGAGGTTCAGTACATTTTCAGATTGCAATGCGACCAAAATTACACATCAGAAACGTCATATTAATATTACTGCTTAATATTAATAGAGAGGTCCACGCTGAAAACTACAGAGCCATGCAGACTGCTGACGGTGCTAGGAGGGGAAGAGGGTGGATGGCTGGGGACTCACATCTGGGTGTGGAATGGCATATTGTCCCTGAATTGTGTAGGCCTGTGAAGACAGAGAGAGAAAAAAAGAAAAGAAATATCGAATCAACATTTTTGCAAGGCTGCAGGACCCATTAAACACACGAACTAACTGATTCATAACCGCTAAAGGATCTATTAATATTTTACAGGGACATTTGGTTTCAAAAGCTGAGTTTTCTTTCATATTTTATGTGAATATTTTTTATGACTAGTTATACAGTAATAATATTCGGCGCTTTAAATAATTGAGGCTTTTCTACACAAATTTACAACACTCCTGGCTTTTCAGATCTGTGCGTCTGTTCAAGTGCACACTATGCTTAAAATATATTTCATACTGTCTTCAAATAACAAACACGTTTCTTGGGTAGGTAAATATACCTGACAATAAAAGCAAATCTATTTCTGAACCATCTGAATAGATGAATATATAACATCCTTCACCAAGTTTTCTACAGTACGTCAAATTCTGAACCTCATCATATTTTCAAAAATAAGAGATAAAAGAACATCAATTTAAAGTGTCACACTGATAATGATGTTGTATATTTCATGTAAAAAGCCATGATGTGCTATCTCTATGGTCATGTTGGATGAAGTGTCTGTGAATGAGTTACGTTAAAAAAGATGCTGAGAGCTTTGTTAAAGGATATTATTATTCATCATCAAAGGAATGTTAGATTAGTGGAAAAAAATTACAAACACATTGTATTTTGTTTTGGTTAGCAAATGAGTGGGGATGACTTTGAAAACCATGTTTAATAGCATATCCCTTCAATATTTATAACTTGACATTTCAAGTTTTGTTGGAATCTCAAATGAATGCAAATCCAGGTCGACAAACTCTATCGAGAGTTTCTTACACACATCTTGTGATGTTACAAGCTTTGAAAATATGAAAAGGATATGATATTTGCTCTGAGAGGGAGGAGTTTATTTTGCAATAAGAGTGAACAACATCAATCGAGAATTAAAATGCACTCAAAGCAGCCAAAACGCAATCACTGGCATGTGAAAGGTGAGGTATGCAATTTTGTATTTTTCAGTGTTGAAATATAATCTTTCTATCCCAGTCTAATATGCAAAGACTTCTAAGGTTTCTGAAGGTTGATTTCCTGAAGAGAATCATTACATTTGAAACATTACTCTGTTTGTAAGTGCAGCAAAAGTGTAAGTGAAGAAAAATAAGAACATTAATATGCAATAATAATAGATTTGTCCTAATTTATTGACCTTCGCACAGAATTTTAAGGCAGTCAGTTGCATGAATTTGTGTAGAGTTTTTCACTCCTTATAAATATGCACCTCATTCCAAATGCTTTCATGCTTTATCTTTTTACAGTAACTTGTAATGGGGCAAAAAGTTTGGAATATGAAAATGAAATGAAATCGAAGCACTCGAGTTCAAAAATGTACAGAACTGCACACAAGTGAATTTAAAGTGAACTAAAGTATTCTAAAACCTCTTAGAATGCATTACCGCAGCAGAAAGACAAAAACATAAAAAATATGCATTCATTTCATTTCCATCTCTGCTTAAAATTCACTTTTTGGATAGCAGTAGAAGGCAGACTCTCCTTTATTGAGTCCCGATCTGAACTCTCATTGACAATCTAAAGCTCCTCTCTCTCTGCAGGCATTTCCCTGGTTAGGATGGTGTGACAGCATGCGAGTGAGAAGGTGAGAAAACCTGAGTGAACTAACAGGCAGTGGCTGGTGCTGCAGTAAAAGGCTGAGGTTGGCTGCGGACGCCGCCAGCGGGTCGGCTCTTACCTGGCCACCTGAAAAAATGACGGGGGTGGAGGCGGGCTTTGGGCGGTAGGGAATGGTGGCACCTTTCGGTGGGGACTAGGAGAGGGGAAGAGGTAAGAGGCAGAAACAGCATTAGACCAGGAGACAGGTGTAGACAGGTGTGCGTGGTGGAGTGTTTCTGTGGTAAAGTTGTACAAAAGTCAGGCAGGAGCACAGATGTTGTGAGACCCCAAGCGCTTGAAGATTTGTATTTTCTAGGCTGTGTGTTGTGAAGCTCAAATGGTTTACTCTACAAAAAAAAAAATCCATAAACCAGGAACAAAGTGGGCAAAAGTCAAGCTAAAATATCAAGGTGCTGCAGCAAAAAGTCAACAGAGAAGGGCCCCGAATGGAATACTTTCTGACTTTTTTTTTTACTTAAAACAATGAAGTACACCATTGTTTAAAAGCTGGAGGTTGGAAAGTATTTTTATTGTTTTTGAAAAATGTTCATATACTCACAAAGGCTGCATTTATCTGATCAAAAATACAGTAAAAACAGTAATATTGTGAAATATAATTATAATTTAAAATAACTGTTTTCTATTTTAATATATTTTAAAATGTAATTTATTCCTGTGATAGCAAAGCTGAATTTTCAGCATCAATACTCGAGTCTTCAGTGTCATATGATCCTCCAGAAATCTCCAGAAAAATTTTGAACTGGTGCTACAGAAACATTTATCATTGTTGAAAATGTTATCGTTTTTTTTTTTTTTGCAGTATTCTTAGAAATAGAAAGTTAAAAATTATAAATATAAAATTATAAAATAAAATAGAAATAGAATAGAAATAATAGAAAGTTAAAAAACATTTTGAAATAGAAACTTTCGTAACACTATAAATGTCTTTGCTGTCACTTTTGATAAATTTTTGGCAACCTTGAAAAATAAACATTAATTTTCTTAAAAAACAAAACAAAAACAAACTGACCCCAAACTTTTAAACAGTGCATATATTTTACAAGTCGTTTTTTAATTAGTTCTGAATGCAAAACAGTTTGCAATAAAGCAATAAAGGTGTCGAACAGTCATATGCCATGATTATATCACCTCATCACATTGCATGTTTAATTATTATTATTAATAATTGCATGTATATTTAAGTCTGAATCAAGTCCAATCAAATAAAGAGAAAGAGAATTTTGCGTTCATTTTCCACACTGGAAATGAAAAATGGCTTTGTTCAAAAGGGAACACCACCAACTGAATGCTAAGCAGTATACACTGTTTTATTTTGCAGTTGTATATGTTAAAATGTGTAGCTGATAATATTTCCAATTCATTTGTCACACTAGAAAGGTCCAATCAAGCAGATTGAATTTTGGGAACAATACTAAGTGAATTGTTTTGCACATTTGCAAATGTTAAAAAATAGTTCTAAAATTTCAGCTACACACAAAGGAAGAGACAGTACCTGTTGAAGTCCCAGGTGATCTGATTACTTTAGAAATATATCTGTGGCTGTACAAGCCAAGAATGAAAAGCATTCAATAACGCCCAATCAGAGCACAATTCACCTCAGCAGGAGATCAGCCCTACACGTCATTGGTGGATAAGAATAACATTTAAATCAATAAACTGAGAAAAGGTGTAAGCAAGCCAACGGAAGCTTTGTGTTTCTCATTAATCACAAGTAAAACAATGTAGTCTCTCTTTGGCAGGATGGCTGTAATGGAGTGTGGCTGTGTGTACGGTTGTGCATTCACCCCATTGTTATTGTCATAAAGAATGGATTTCACCCCCAAAAAAAAAAAAGAAAATTCATTCATCATTACTCAGCTTCGCAGAGTTCCAAAACAGACTTACTTTTTCTGTGAGACACAAAAGGAAAACGTTGTACTGTATGTACTGGTAGCTCTGTTCTGAGCAATTACAATGAATAGGGAATAAAACTTTTCAGCTTTAAAAAGGAGGCAAAGCCATCTTTTTTGTATCATAAAAATATTATAAACACGACTTATGCACCATATCCAAAACTTCTGAAGTCAATAAGTGAACTTGATCACACCTTATTCATTGAAAAGATCTAAATGTAAAGAATAATTTGTTCATTTTCTTCTATATTTTGATGTACATCAAAGAGAAACTTATTATCAAAAAATAAATAAACGTATGTGGTTCTATCCATCGGTTGTTGATTGGATGAAGACAGGTCACATGACTGCATAAAACACATGCATGGATGAATAGTTACAGTAAGATCAATAAAATGCATTTAGAAAACAGATACAAAATATTTAAGCATAATTTTCAGATTTATGTATTTGAATTGCATATAAATGTGCAATTTGTATGATTTTTTATCATACAGGTAAAAAACAGGTAAGATTTCTGTAATAGCATTAAACAACATGTGTTTTAAATACACAATAACTAGGTTTATCAATCATCAATAAATCTATTACTTTCAATCTCATACATTTTAACTAATTGAATATTGCTTGTTCCTCAGCTAGCCATATTTGAACCATGTTCATACTTTTTTAACTGAATACATGTAATTTTTACAGTGAACTAATTTATGCTAAGCAATTTAAATGAATGCATTCTGATTGAAATATGATTATTTAAATAAAATTACATACATAGTTAATAACTTAACCATGCCATGATTTATTTTGAGTGCAATCATTCTCTTACATGTTTTATTTATACATGACTGACGAATATGTATCACAAGATTATTAGTTTACTTATGTTAAAACTGTGTAATCCAAATAAATAGCCATTTTATATGCAATTCAAATCTTAAATTTAGGGCAACTTTAAATGATCATACAGCTTCAGAAGTTGAACCTTGATGGTGCTTTTTTTTCTTTTTTAACTTCTTGTGTTCAACAGAGTAATGAAAGTCATATGGGTTTAAAACAACATGACGAGGTGTAAACAATGAAATCTTTTTCATTCTTATCCTTTAAACAACACTGTACAATACTGTACCTCCAGCATGACCACACATATCTGTTTGACACACTGGATGATGGCTTCTGGGGTGCCGGAGATTGTCACTGCGCGCTCTGTGGAGTTAGGCAGCATGTCCCCTGCTACCTGCACCTGAGCTCCTGTGGACTGGATAGAAAAAGAAAAAGAAAAAGAAAAAACACCAGGCTATGATTCAGAGCATCCGCTGCTGATGATGGTGTGATCTGCTCTGAGACCGCACTGCTCTCAGGGGAACGCTGGGCCAAATGTTGCCATCTGCATGCAAGCATATGTTTCCGTTGAAGTCATTTAAAAGTGAAGAACGAAATCAGCAATGTCGTGATTTCCATTCAACATTTTTTTAGAAAAAGCAACTCTTGGTGGATAGAAAGACTGAGCAGGGACCTGGTTACACTGAGAACAGGATGTGTCTAGTGAGATGTTAATATATTTACATGATTTGTATATATTTGTGAGTTTTGTGGCTTTGCCAAGTTGCATAAGCCAGTAAAAGAGATCTGACAGTCCATGATCAGAAAATAAAACTCAGGGCAAAGTTTCATACCTCTCTCATCTCTTTGATTTTTGAGCCTCCTTTGCCGATGAGGGAGCCGCACTGACTGGCGGGCACCACGAGGCGCAAAGTGACAGGGGGCTTACTGGTGGCTGGGCTGTTGCTCATGGAGTTGATTATATCCTGAAGAAATGTCAGAAATTAATAACATAGATAATAGATAATACAACTTTAATGTGGCTGAAACAACAGAATATGGCTCATATAATAAGAATTCCGAGTTGAAATGACTGTTTAAAGTTTTTTGTGAAGCTGTGTGTGCACTGAAGCCAGACTAATATTTTAGTGTCTTTTGATTTGTGCCCATGAAGTTCCAAATAAAAGGAGAAAATAACAAAATTGGATGAAGTACTGTTCATTTCAAATGCATTTAATACATTGGATTATTTAAAAAATAAAAAGGTATTGCCAATTTCTTTTTATTATTAAGTATATTGAAAAAGTTTGGGGTCAGCAATTTTAATACTTTTATTCAACATGGATGCATTAAATTGATTGAAATGGATAGTAAGGACTTTTACATTATTACAAAAAATCTGTTAAAAATGCTGTTCTGCACAACAAATTAGGCAGCACAACTTTCTTTAACTTTGAAAAAGAAAAAGAAAAAGTTTCTGAAGCACCAAATCAGCACATTAGATTTATTTCTGAAGGATCATATGACAATGAAGACTGGAGTAATGATGTTGAAAATTCAGCATTGCATCACAGGAATAAATTACATTTTAAAATATATTAAAATACAAAGCAGTTATTTTAAATGGTATATTCATATATTGTATTTCATAATATTACTGTATTTTTGATCAAATAAATGTAGTATTGGTGAGCAGAAGAGACTTTCAAAATCATTAAAAAATTTTACCGACCCCAAACCTACAGTACCATTATCGTTAACATCCAAACATTTTGATCAGTTTTGTCAAAGTGGTTTATGTTAAGCGAGATTTTCATATACTGTATTCAGGACAGCACCTCTTCAAACTTGTACGCGATCATAGCGAAGGCCTTAAAGATGGCATCTGTGGGTCCAGTGATGGTGACGATCCTCTCAGGACAGTTTCCTTCTGAGATGTTGATCCGAGCGCCGCTCTGTAGGATGCCAATAGTCAAGTTAACCCTCATATTCTTGTTCTGCTTCGGGTCTGAGAGACTCCAAGCCCTTTTAACAGTGCAAAACCACACTTAAAGGTGCAATTTTAAACTACTTTCATCTATCCCATCTTTAAAAAGGGTAATAAGCACATTTTAAATGACTACTATTATTTTTACACAAACAACCCGGAGGTCAGTGTGATTAAAAAAAGTTAATTCTCAACAGAACAAGAGGATTTTGGTAAAAAGAATTAGCAAAAAGAAACATACCTCTTCACGCATCTTCTTCACAGTTTCCCCTTTCTGTAACAAAAAGAAGAGTGGAGAATTGGATTCAGTGCTTTTACACAAACAACCCGGAGGTCAGTGTGATTAAAAAAAGTTAATTCTCAACAGAACAAGTGGATTTTGGTAAAAAGAATTAGCAAAAAGAAACATACCTCTTCACGCATCTTCTTCACAGTTTCCCCTTTCTGTAACAAAAAGAAGAGTGGAGAATTGGATTCAGTGCTTAAAAAACACATATACACACATATATATGTGACCCTGGACCACAAAACCAGTCTCAAGTCGCTGGGGTAAGGCGATTTTCTCAATATTTAGATTTTTTTGCACCCTCAGATTCCAGATTTTCAAATAGTTGTATCTCGGCCAAATTTTATCCTATCCTAACAAACCATACATCAAGTGAAAGCTTATTTATTCTGCTTTCAGATTATGTATAAATCTCAATTTCGGAAAAATTTACCCTTATGACTGGTTTTGTGGTCCAGGGTCATATATAATATACTGAATATATATAATATACTCTATCTATCTGAATCTATATACTGTATATACTGTATGTATATATATATATATATATATATATATATATATATAGTCAGTATTTAGCATACCTTTCCAATGATGCTTCCAACTTCCTGCAAAAAAAATAAAAATAGAGAACCAATAAAATCATTGCAAACGTAAGCATTTTAAACATTCACAATTGTAAATGAACACATTTCCTCATGAAAATGGCTATATTTTATATTCATTCCTTGTTTACGGAGATTTAATGAGTCTAAAAGGTCACTGGTCCTGACAACCCTTGATTCACCTTGGCCTGAAACAGTGGGTCAGGAGAGGACAGATCCCTGAGGCACACAGCAGTGACATCACAAGCCCACCCCCATCCACTTCCCTCTGTATTGTACTGCTCTGCGGGCTCAACTTACCTTGCCATGCATGAGAAGCCGGATGGTCAGGGTCACATTCAGCCCACCCTCTGACTGGACTTTGTTGGGTTCCATACTAGGAGTGGAGGTGAAGCAGGAATATGGTCACGTGACAGGAAATCCCCAGGAGTAGGACGAGAATGATGGTACAGCAGCCAACCAGTCACCTGCACAGGGGGGATGGGATAATCACAGACAAGAGTCATGAAGAGCCCATAGACTTCCAAATGAGAAAACAAGATGGTCGCAGAATGTTTGGCTCTGCTCAGGAGCGAAAGCTCAGAATTAAAAGAATGCTCCTGGTTCAAAAATTCGCATTTGGGACATAATGTTGTTTGTCACAGAAAATATTTTTGACTTGTCCCAACTCATTTAAAATGAATACACTATTATTCAACGGTTTGTAGTCTGTAATTACTTGATGAAAAATACAGTAAAAACAATAATATTACAATATAAAATGACAGTTTTCTATTTTAATATCATTTAAAATGTAATCTATTCCTGTGAATTCCTGCAATTTATTCAGAAATCATTCTAATATATTGATTTTGTACTCAAGATTTTTTTTATTATTATTATTATTATTAATGTCAAAAATAGTTGTGCTGCTTAACATTTTTGTAGAAACTTTTAATATTTTTTTCAGGATTCTTAGATGAATAGAAAGTTCCAAAGAACAGCATTTATTTGAAGGAGAAATCTTTCTGTAACATAAATGTCTTCTTTACTGTCACTTTTGATCAATTCGATGCATTCTTGCAAAAAAAAGTATTAATTTCTTGTAAAAAATATATTGCTGACGCCAAACTTTTTATGTAAAATAAATAAATAAAATTTAACGTAAATAAAACACTTTGAAAAGAAAGCATACAGTGTTTTCCAGAGATTCTAAATGTCTAATTATTGTTCATTCCTGTAAAGATTGACTATAACTCACTAGTCTCATGTTAACATGTATTTTAAGTTTTGTGGCCTTACATTTTATGTACAGTGTGTGTTTTATTGCCTGGTGAATTTTCATTTAAATTACCTTACTGTCAGCATGATTGCTTTTTTTTCCTCTCAGTTCTCTGTGATAATCAACATTATGCTGTTAGTATATACTTATTGAATATGGAACATTCCTTTAACTCTACACGGCAACATAATTAATAGCCTTTTATATGCATAGTTTGAACACAAGAGGGAGCACTTTATAAGTAATCAAAGTCAACTTAATATTATATTCATTGCCAGGCAGTAACCTCAAAATAGTTTCATAATCTAACAGCTGCTGAGATCATTCGGCTTGTTGCACAGCTGAGCCAAATATTTGCCAGCGTAAGAAGATACATGTCTTACAAAAGCGACATCCCAACCAAACTGATCTCAGTTAAATCTTATAAATAATAAATTAATAAAAATAAATGCATTAGGAATCTAGACTTTACAGCATCAATGACCTGATGCTCAAAAAGGCTCTCACACACGATGACAATATTACAAGTAGGCAAAGATAGAATCTGCATAAAATTTACACAAATTAATACAATTCTACACATTTGGGTCCAAATTAATTCAAAGTGTTTACATAGTTATGATAAAGAGAGACCAAATTAAAACAACACACATAAAACCCAATTTTCAAATCATTTAATTTAAAATTTTCAATGAAATATAATGCTTTTTTTTTTTTAAAACTTAAAACGTATTATTGAGGATAATTTAGTTGTGCTTTCAGCCAGAAGCATCAAGTCCATTCAATTCTGCGTAAATCTGCAGATTTCTGTGGGTTTACCATAAACAAGGTCATATAAAACAACTTATTTAACATTCAGCTTAATGGAATCTGTATTTTCTGTCTCTCTGATCCCTCCGATGATTTCTCATGCTCAGCCGTTATAATGAGTATCTGTCTGCGCTCTGATGAGGGAGGGGAAATCCTAACTCCTCAGCACAGCTTCAGACCTGTCCCTTTTTCGGTGATTTACGCCGTCATGTGGGTCTGGGGATCAACAACGATTGAGAGATTGAAACATTAAGCCATTTCAGTACAGCTGCCAGCCCTTCATATGAAGCGCAGGATAAAGAGAGAGCAAAACGTGAATGATGGTGACCGTAATAAAACCCCGGTGAAAGAGAAATAGTGTACGCGCTCAAGGAAGAGATGTGCGGAGCAAAGTTTTAAGCACAAATTTGCAGGTTATGTGTGAGAGAGATGCATAGAGAAAGCAGAGGAAAGATCAGAAGAGATTCACATGGGTATATGAGATGAGCTGCCAGCTGTCCGCAAATCTCCTGCTTAGCAGAGATTGCATAAAAATTCTAATCTGAGCTAAGAGCACACAGAAGCAGCAAAACAAATGGACACAAGTGAACCGGCTTGTACTCCTACAAACAGGAGCGCTCCATTTTAACAAGCCCCAGTCCTGGGAAACCCTGAAAGAAAGAAAAGGAAAAAAAAAAAAAAGTGTTACTGAAAGCGAAAGTATTCTTGCAGATAATATAATACTAATGTAATAAAAAGCAACTTAGGTGTATTTAAAGTATTTAAAGAAAATAAACTTTCAAAAGTTTATGAAAACTTGCACATTGTCATAATGCACATGGTAATAACGTCAAATTTAAACTTTTACTTCAAAGTACATTTTAGATCATTGTTTTAATATTTTATACTGTTTTTATAAGTGCACTTACTGTGATGTATTGACTAACATACTAAAGCACAAGTCAAATTGATTATAATTTTAACTGTAGCATGTTATTTCATATTACATTTAAAGTTAGTATATTTTAAATCTACTAAACTGCAGCTTTCAAATATGTAAACAAATGTATTTAAATAAATGTTATATAAGTTTCTTCTGAATTGGCATTAAAGTAGTATTATTTTAGTATCATGCTGTTATAGTTTTTATTAATATATATTTTTTTTTCTGTTTTAGTTAATTTTAGTTTTAATTTTAGTTAAAGTTTCACTAATTATGTTGTGTTTGTTTTTTACATTTTTACTAAATAGTTTTTTAACTATTTTAAAATAGTTTTTTAATAATTTATTTCTATTACAGTTTTAGTTTTAGCTATTACAGTACATCAAGTTAAACTAAATGAAAATGAGTCCTTGGCAACTATCTGAAATAAAATACATTTAAGTTAAGTATATATTTATTTTTTATTCATTTTTTATAGCTAGTTTCCAAGGACTCCAGCTATTTTTTTTTCAAGTGATTTCAAGTAACTACTTTTTTTGTTGTTTTAGTTTTAGTTAACTATAATAACCCTTCATATTTTAGTTTACCATAAATGACTGTCAGTACCATATTTCAAAGGAAATATAACTTATGAAATTACATATAAAAACATACTTAAGTCCTACGTAGGTGGGTCACTCTTAAGTTCAACTAACTGTATTTGATATAAATTTAACCAACAATACATTTTCATTTAATTGCATTTACATGCAACTGAATCTCCTAAAACATTACATTCAGTTCACATTTAAGTATATTCTTTAAAATTCTTTATTTCTGTAATAAGTACTCTTTTTTCAAAAGTATGCTCATAGTTCTTTTTCACAAGAGAAATCAAAAGAACTCTGAAGATGGTCTAATTCAGAGAACTGCTGTAGCAATTCACTCCAAAAATAATGAAAAAAAGAGAGAGAGAGAGAGCGAAAGACAGACAATATAATTACAAAGAAAATTGGGTTGCATACAACACTTGATGCTTTATTATTCTTCTAAGTTTTCATTGAAGAAATATCTTCTGTCATGGTGTGTAGACTCTCTCAAACACACCGCAATGTTTTGGAAGCGACAACCATATTTAAATGCTGGAGTAAATCCTTTTAATTACAATAAGAAAGATTGCACTGTATAAATGACATTGGAAGTATCTGATTTTTTTGCGAGTGAATTTGTTGCTGGATGTAGATATCATTGTGTGTAAGGAACAGGATTAAGAGGAGTGACAACTGTATTTATCTGCATGGTGACGGAGAGCACTTCTCCTCATGACTCACTTAATGTAGTTCCTCATCCACCTCAGATGACTTAAATCTCAAATGCCTTCAAGTTCAACCCTGCATGAAATCTTATCTAATTAAATCAGCCTGTAAGACGACAAACAACACAGAGGCTGTGGGAGAAGCGCTAACACCTTGTGGCAACTTTACGAATACACCAAATTTGGATCGAGGAAAGGTAATCTTATCGTTTATGTGATGCTAATGCTCCATATCTGGTGCTTCAATGAAAAGCTGCATGAATAACATGAATATTATTACTTAGATGATCATGTTTAGTGAACCGTTAAGAATGCCCGAAGGACTACATTTTTAAAGTGCTCCTTTCTTTGTATATTTTGAGGTGACATAAAAGAGTGTTTCCTTAGGCACGTTTACATCCCAGGGGTTGATTTAAATACACAAATATTATTTTTGTCATATGAAGGTCACATTTAAAATGGTCTAGGAAACATTTTTGCCATTCCTTTATCATTCATTAAAATAATAAAATGATTAAATATTGAAATATTAAAAAAGAAAATATTCAGAATTTGAATTTTATAACTGCGATAATCCAAAAAGAATGTGAAACAAACATCGAAACAACTTCAATTTCAATGATTTATATACATTTGTGCACAAACTTTGACAGGCCATCTTTACCATCGATATTGCATGCTTGATATTAAAGGGGTCATATGATGTTGCTAAAAAGAAAATTATTTGGTGTATTTGGTGTAATGAAATGTGTTTATGCGGTTTAAGGTTCAAAAAACTGGATTCGACGAACGAGCGTCCGGCGGGCTTGCAGCAACCACATGTGATGACCCTAGGCTGGACTCCGCTTCGTCCACGGTGAAAGCAGATCCAGCGATCCACAGTGCAAAGTTGATGTATTTCCTCAGCGACCAGAACGAATCAGCTCCAGGCATGATGAAGCGGATATCGTCCTCTTTTGTTAACTTTTATAAAGAATATCTCTTTGGATTTGAGACTTTAGTCTTTGCAACTTTACAGATCTTCTTTATGCACCAAGAGCTTGTAACACTTCAAAGAGAAAGGGAAAATTTAAATTGCATCATATGACCCCTTCAAATATGAAACATTATATGTCTTTAAAAAAAACTAAATATAACCAGCACAAACTTATCATCTGTAATTTTGTTTGCAGAAATTGTGACAATATTATTTAATTATGTGCATTCAGGATACATAACTAGGCAGGAAATTAGTCATAGTAAGACAAATGTTTTATCTCAATTTTTCCCCAAATATATTTGATATAACATACATTTTATCCTCAAATCCATATATATATATATATGTATGCATACTAGCAATTTTTGTGTGATTTTCTTTTTGTTTGTTTCTGTGTGTGTGTGTGTGTAAAAAAAAATTTTTTTTTAAAAATCACAAAAATTGCTTGTAAATTTTACAATTAATTACAAAGAAACGTGATATTTTTAAGTGGAAATATTAAAAAAGTATTTTCTTGCAAAACATACTCCAAAAATCTTTATTTGCAACTTTGAAAAATATATTTTTTTTACAGTGATTATATAGTGAAAATTGTGTTTAGTTCCAAAAAGTGATCAGGGAAAAAAACACCCAAACAAAAAAACAGAGATGGTCGGGGTGAACAACAGCGGACATCTGAACACTACATCTGTGTGCTGATTACAGCAGTCATCAGAGCAAAAGCAATGGATGCATACACACACTCATGTTACCTTAAAAGGCATGTGTCCTTTCAACCACTTTCTATTGATGTTGGAGTGTGTGTGTTTGGGACACTGCAAGCACTTTTCCGAAAGTATGAGCAGATTAAAAATTAGCTGTTGAAATACTTCACATTTTAATTCTATTTTATGTTAATCATAAGTCTGATATCTTCCCGGTGGTAGATAAGCTCAGTCTTTGCTGAAGCACAGGATATAGAAAGTGGGTCAGCCCTTCCTCTAAAGAACTTCTGGCCCCTTCCTCTGTGGTACCTATTGAATTAATCACGCTTTACGCTTGGTCAAGCAGTGCTCCCAAAATGCTCCTTTTTCCATCTCTCTCCACTTTGCTTCAAACGCAGCACAATACGGTCTCATATTAATTAATATAAATGACTAAACAGTCAAACATGGTATACAGTACCTGTGAAAATTGATTTCAATGAATGAACAAAAACACTGAAACATGATGTTCCACAGAAGAAAGCACTGTTAGCGTTAACTAAAACTGTAACTAAAATCTAAAATAATTTTTATTAATTGAAAGAAAGCTCAAATCTAAACAAACATTAATATTGGATGAGAAACTTGAACTTAAAAATATTAAATGAAAATTTAAACTTATTGACAATTGAAACTAACTGAAATTACGGTGGCCAAAAGAGCTCAACGCGCTGCAACTTAAAGGGGTCATATGATGCTTTCCTTTCTCTTTGGAGTGTTACAAGCTGTTCGTGCATAGATAAGATCCCTGAAGTTGCAAAGACTAAAGTCTCAAAACCAAAGAGATATTCTTTATCAAAGTTAAGACTCTGCCACGCCCCCCTAAAACGGCTCGTTCTAACACGCTCCCACATATCTACCTCACTATGTGGAAATTCTTTAAAAAAGCATCATATGACCCCTTTAAGAAAACACATGCAAATAAAAAAAAAGCACCAGCAAATTAAGAAAACATCTTCATTAGTTTGACAGCACATGTGCTGCAAATACTCGCAACACAACCCAATACAGAAACGCACTGCAAATACTCACAACAAAAACCTGCTGCAAGTAGCACAGACCACAACGGAGACCCCAACGATGCTTACGAAAATTAACCATGGATTTTTTATAGTAAAAGTGTAGTAACCATGTATTGATTACCATTTGTATAACCACAGCTGTACAAATACTATGGTAAACTATGGTTAATGTGGTTAATTTAACATGGTTTAACTATAGTAACCATTTTTTGTTTGTATTTATTTTTCATATAATAATAAAAATATCAAGTCACCTTTATTTATATAGCGCTTTTAACAATACAGATTGTGTCAAAGCAGCTTTACATTAAATAATAAATCATATTATTTCATAATATTATAAAATAAATGAAAAAAATATTAAATAGGAAAATAGTGTGTCAATAATGCAAAAGGACAATAGTAAACACACACACACACATATATATATAATATATAGGCTATTTATTTATTTTAATAGTAAAAACATGGTTAAGTTTTTAAGTTGTAAAAGTAGCCAGCTTACATAACATTTCACAGTTACAGTAATTGTGTAGTATTTCGTCAGCTTATTTAGGCTAATAATATCCACACACAAAAAAAGCTAAGGATTTATATGATCAAGATGTTAAAATAAACAAAAATCTCACCTTTCAGAGAAGAGATTGATAAGCATGTCCCAGGTTTGTCACTTGTTGCGGTTCCCTCAAACTTTTCCGATGTGGTCTGTGCGTATTTGCAGTGCGTTTCTGTTTTTGCAGCACATTTGTATTTGTTTGTGTGTTGTAAGTATTTGCAGCGTGTTTCTGTTTTTGCAGCACATTTGTATTTGTTTGTGTTGTAAGTATTTGCAGCGTGTTTCTGTTTTTGCAGGACATTTGTATTTGTTTGTGTGTTGTAAGTATTTGCAGCGTGTTTCTGTTTTTGCAGCACATTTGTATTTGTTTGTGTGTTGTAAGTATTTGCAGCGTGTTTCTGTTTTTGCAGGACATTTGTATTTGTTTGTGTGTTGTAAGTATTTGCAGCGTGTTTCTGTTTTTGCAGCACATTTGTATTTGTTTGTGTACACAACCCAATACAGAAACGCACTGCAAATACTCACAACAAAAACCTGCTGCAAGTAGCACAGACCACAACGGAGACCCCAACGATGCTTACGAAAATTAACCATGGATTTTTTATAGTAAAAGTGTAGTAACCATGTATTGATTACCATTTGTATAACCACAGCTGTACAAATACTATGGTAAACTATGGTTAATGTGGTTAATTTAACATGGTTTAACTATAGTAACCATTTTTTGTTTGTATTTATTTTTCATATAATAATAAAAATATCAAGTCACCTTTATTTATATAGCGCTTTTAACAATACAGATTGTGTCAAAGCAGCTTTACATTAAATAATAAATCATATTATTTCATAATATTATAAAATAAATGAAAAAAATATTAAATAGGAAAATAGTGTGTCAATAATGCAAAAGGACAATAGTAAACACACACACACACATATATATATAATATATAGGCTATTTATTTATTTTAATAGTAAAAACATGGTTAAGTTTTTAAGTTGTAAAAGTAGCCAGCTTACATAACATTTCACAGTTACAGTAATTGTGTAGTATTTCGTCAGCTTATTTAGGCTAATAATATCCACACACAAAAAAAGCTAAGGATTTATATGATCAAGATGTTAAAATAAACAAAAATCTCACCTTTCAGAGAAGAGATTGATAAGCATGTCCCAGGTTTGTCACTTGTTGCGGTTCCCTCAAACTTTTCCGATGTGGTCTGTGCGTATTTGCAGTGCGTTTCTGTTTTTGCAGCACATTTGTATTTGTTTGTGTGTTGTAAGTATTTGCAGCGTGTTTCTGTTTTTGCAGCACATTTGTATTTGTTTGTGTGTTGTAAGTATTTGCAGCGTGTTTCTGTTTTTGCAGCACATTTGTATTTGTTTGTGTGTTGTAAGTATTTGCAGCGTGTTTCTGTTTTTGCAGGACATTTGTATTTGTTTGTGTGTTGTAAGTATTTGCAGCGTGTTTCTGTTTTTGCAGCACATTTGTATTTGTTTGTGTGTTGTAAGTATTTGCAGCGTGTTTCTGTTTTTGCAGCACATTTGTATTTGTTTGTGTGTTGTAAGTATTTGCAGCGTGTTTCTGTTTTTGCAGCACATTTGTATTTGTTTGTGTTGTAAGTATTTGCAGCGTGTTTCTGTTTTTGCAGCACATTTGTATTTGTTTGTGTTGTAAGTATTTGCAGCGTGTTTCTGTTTTTGCAGCACATTTGTATTTGTTTGTGTTGTAAGTATTTGCAGCGTGTTTCTGTTTTTGCAGCACATTTGTATTTGTTTGTGTTGTAAGTATTTGCAGCGTGTTTCTGTTTTTGCAGGACATTTGTATTTGTTTGTGTGTTGTAAGTATTTGCAGCGTGTTTCTGTTTTTGCAGCACATTTGTATTTGTTTGTGTGTTGTAAGTATTTGCAGCGTGTTTCTGTTTTTGGTTGTGTTGTGAGCATTTGCAACACGTGCTGTCAAACAGATGAAGATGTTTTCTTAATTTACAGGTGTTTTTTTCTATTTGTATGTGTTTTTTTATTTGTAGCGCATTGAGCGCTCTCGGTCACCATATGAAATTTGAAGCATGAAATTAGTATGAAGTACTAAATTTACTAAAAAATAAAACCTAAATAAAAATAATGCTAAATAGAAAAATGACAAGCACATAACAAAATTACTTAAACGAAAATGAATCACAATATAAAAATACAAGCTAAATGAAAATATTCATAAATATGGCTTTATTTTACAGTCCTGTTCCGCGTGTATATACTATGTACTTGTTATACTGTAGTAATTGCAATAACTGGGTAATAACTAGGTACTAACTCTGAACCTAACCCATGTAGTATTTTCCAGTACTTAGGTAAGTACACTGTACTTAGATTCCAGTAGTTAGGTAAGTACAGGTAAGAGCATATAATGCAAAATAGAGTATTACATTACATTATATATTACATTACACTGCTCTGCCCCCTAAAATATGACTGACTCAAAATGGCAAAGTTACAACAATTACAATAAAGATCTGCAGGTGAACCTAGAGCTGCTAAAGTTTTTCTTCATTCCCAGTGTCCGTGTGTTTTACTTCACCTGCCTTCAAATCTCACAGATTATTGCCTGAATATACGCTGGTTTTATTGGTGTATGTTAGAAGTATTTTAGACTATGTTATATTTAAGATGATAAAAAAACTGCTATGCCTTTGCCATTCTTGACCAGTGCTGATTTCCTAAGAGAGTGGAAGTTAGAATAAGTGGATACATGGAGTGTACAAAAAAAGACATTTCAAAGAACATTTAAAAATGGTGTTTGTATAACACTGCTAAAACAGGAGGAGAAAAATAATAACCTTATTGCTTACAATAGTGTGACCTTGTAATAGGGAATATAACAGGAGACAGAACCTAAGGCTGCAATTCACTCCAACACAACCAGAAACAAACAAACACCCCACTTCCTCGAAAATGACCACTGCGATTTAAGCAGTTCTGCGATGAGAAAATAAATCAAAATGCTTTTTCAGACCATAGGCTGTTTTTATAATTAATGCGAAACGGGAAAAAGGTCTTGAACATCAGAAGCAAAAAGACTACATAAACAATTCATTTGTCAAATGCTCAAAGCTATTGACTCCTACTGGCTAAAATCAAACAACAACAAAAATGTGGCTACATTGGGGGCACAATCATGATAATGAGAAAAGTGAAATACTGGAATAAAAACATTTTACCAAAATACTCAACCACTAACATTAGAATTATGTGCAATGATGTTCACAATCTAATGTGTTTTTAAGTAAAACGGAGTCAGATTGGAGGACAGAGGTAAAAAAAAAGAAAGAGGGATGTGTCACTTTGAAAATGATCACAAAGAACATGCATTAAGAAAGTAAACAGGCTCAATTTTGAATGTGACAATATATTAACAATTTACCGTTGCACAGTTTTTTTTATTTTTTTTGGTCAATATCTGGTTATATGTCATGCAAGGTTTCATTTAAAACCAACAATGTTTTTTTATTCTGTTTAGGAATCAAAAACTAGGTGACAAAAAGATTAGTCAATGCTGGCATGTTCTTGCAAACTGCTGACACGATGTTACATTTCTATAAAACAAAGTAACAAGTATATCCAAGTAAAACAGGACATTTAGTCAGGAAAAAAGTAGGCTGGGACTGGATTTGATTAACAACATGGACACTTCAAAGATTATTTTTTTCTTGGAATAATGTTCAACAAGACCAGGAACCAATTAGGGTTTTTCAGGGTAAACCTGAATCATAAAGACGTAGATCAGCAAGTGTGGTCCTCTCTGACAGAAAGAGGAGGTAAGTCCCTGTACAAGTGGGCTGGCAGAGGGGCCTGGACAGATCAAGCGCCATGATTTATCGTGTTAAACACATCACTAGTCCTGTCAGTGTATCAAGGGCGAGAGCTTAACGAGAGGCGACAGTGTTTATTGGAGACACTGGCTCATGCGAGATTTCAGGGCAAATTATAGCCCGAGGCAGTTTGTCTTTTCTCTTGCTCTCGAAATCACAACCATGGGCGGGCACGAGGATGAGAGACAAAAGGCAACCAGGAAGAAGGGAGGTAACGGAGGAATAATCGTCAGTATAGTGCGACGGAAGCAGCACAGTCATTCTTCAAGAAAAGTTGTCAAATACTATTTTCAGAGAGGCCAAAAGAAGAGCCAAATTAAATTGTTCATGCTGTCTAAACTATTTTTACTTTTTTTTTTCATTTTGTCCTGATTTAACCCATCTCAGTACAACAAATTTGGTAATTTTCTGGTTTCAAAAAAATTCTAAAAATATCAGAACAAAAAAAAGTGATTATTCAAATTTTAATAAAATAAACATTATATAAAAAACACGCTATGATAAAATATCAGAACAAATCTAGCAATAATTTTTTTTACTAAAAAATTATATAATTAAAAAACCTTTCTAAAAATAATAAAAAAAACATTAGCAGAAATCTTGCAATTTTCTAAAAAGTGACTACTAAAATATTTTTGTTAAAAATATGTATTTAAAAAAAACGTATATTTAACATTAGCAGGCCCACACGAAATCTATGCCCATGCTACTCTGCAGAATTGGAACACCTGCCAATCAAAGGTCTACACATTCCCTATCCCTTGCATGTTTTTTTTAATAATTAGCTAATTTGATAAATATTTCAATTTGAGACTTATTTAACAAAATCCCCCAAAACAGGGCAGAAAACATGAAAGAAAGAAAAAACGTTCACAGGTTCCATCTGTGTGTGGGCGGAAGGGTCATGCAGAGATTTTAGATGAATCAACAATATTTGTACTCAACATGAAAATGACAATAATCAAAAAGAGAATTTACAATTGTGGGTAAAGAAAAACAAGAGGATTAAATGTTGCATGTGTAGTGCAACAGAATAATATGATTCCAAACAGGATTATGAACCCAGAGCAGAACACGTCCACTGAGATTTACAGCAGGATCAAAATGATCAGAGGAAAAAAGTAAGTCTTTATAGACATGCAGTTTTTGCTTAATAACATTCTGTAATTTCTACTATAATAAACAAATAGCAGCTGAAACGCTCAATCCGATTAAAAAAAAAAAAAAACTGATGTATATAAATAACAAGTAACAGACCACCCACTTCTGATGTTTTGACTCTGACATTCACAAGACTTCACAAATGTAAAATATGTGCAAATGGTCCTCTCGATACAAATTTTAAGATTTGTATTATGATTGAGAGAGGATAGAGAGGATATTCTCTCTGTGATGAGGTCCTTATGATGGGTCATCGCTCTAAACGTGGGGAGGAATTAAATTAAAACCTCTGAATAAAGAGCAGGGTGGGAGCATTTGATCTGCAGCCATTAGACACACAGAGAGGGAATAGATAATGCATGATTCCTATGGCTGTTGCCATTTTATAAACACAGAAAACAGACAGCAATATAACAGGCGCAAGAGGAAAATGCTAAATATAATCCGAGTCCATCCACCGTCATCTGGCCTGCCCTAATCCTCCAAGGCAGTCATTACATACAAACATAAACCCGGCCATAAACCTGCTTCATAATTCCACGCCATGAGGAGAATTTCACTGCAGAAAGTGCTGCTTTCATCCTAAATGTCATATAATACTCAAAATGAACTTATGAACCCTTTCATACCAAATCAGTTTGAGTGTCAAATACTATATTGTGTATTTTGCACTTTTTTTTCAATTCACAATAGAATTTTTAAGATAAATTTAACCGCATTTTCTATAGTTCAACTGAAAGGGAAAAAAGTTCAAACAATAGTCGCCCAAAAAAATTACCAATTATTAATTAACCATAATAAAATGTACACGTTATTATCCAGAAACCTGGAATTCAAAGCAAAAATCCCAAAATACCGAAATGTTCAAAGCAATAATTTTTTTTATGTGAACAGAAATTTTAATGAGATAAATAAAAAAATTATGTCTAAAAGTAAAAAAAAAAAAAAATAATAATAATATTTCATTACAGGAAAACTGTCATTTTAAATTTCATTAAATATATATAAAAAAAGACTAAAACTAAAAAGTGATATTAATATATATATATATATATATATACACACATACACACACATACACACACACACATAACTTTGCAGATTGATTAATGGAGAGCAATGGGCAAAATCCAATTAATTAATTAATTAATCAAGTAAATTAGATTAACTGATTTTTAATATGGTTGTTAGTTGCAGCCCTAGTCTGGAGCTAAAATGAGACTATAAGGGAGAATTTTAATAATCTTTCAAAAATATTCAGTCACATCCTTCATTGTTATTATTATATAATAACCAAAAACACCATTTATTAAGACCAAGTCAATTGTGCATAAGGTCTAGTCTTTGTTTTCCTTTACTAGAGTCCCAGCTCATGCACAAAATGAGCGATCACATATTTTTTGATATAGATCAAGTAATTTGCCCACACACATTTTTGATGAGAAACATATTGATTAAAACGGACACTCATCAAATATTGATTCCCTAAACAAACAATGCAAGCACACCGTGTTAAAACCAAGTGATATTACAGGCTTTCACTGTTTAAAAAAAAAAGTAGGTTTTCTGGCACAAGTGTTCCCCGTGGGCATGTGGCATCACCAGGGCTGGGGTCCCTTTGGCTGGGCGTTGTGTTGTGAGGGAGGAGGGGGCACATGAACACTCATATGTGAACAACTCTAGAGGAGCCTTTTGTTGCAGTACACATGTCTGCAGGGGCACCCTCCTCTACTCAGCCTGACAGGCGGCTCGAAAACTGTCAGCCCTGATCAGTCGCCCTTGCCTGGATCTCAACCCAAATTATAATCAAGAGCTCAGTCGCCCAGCAATGCCAATGCAAGATCAAGCAAAACCGATCCAGGGATCTGAGAGCCGGGATATCGGTACCAATGACCCAAGCTATGCTAACGGCCTACTAATCGAAAGTGCTGAAATGCTAAATAGAGACACCTCTGGTCGTCTCCAGGCATCACAGTGAAGACCATTTCTGAAATCACCAATATGCTGGTAGAAAGCGCAACACGGATTTAACCCTGCATCTTTAGACACTTTAAAAAGCATTTAAGTACATATTTGCACATAAACTGCAATACCAACCCTTGTATGAGAAAATCCCATCAATCCATTGGGAAGATGGTATCTTGGCAATATAACCCAACAAATTTAAACTCTCAAGTTGAAGCACTCTCAGATTTAGAATAAAAACTCTTTGTTCTGTTCATAGATGACTACTAAAAAGCTGGCAATGGGTGGACTCCGTACCAACAGTTTTTTAAGACGAAATCTCTTCCGCTTCATTGTGACATATAAAGAACTCATGACGATAATTGAAGTAACGACGACGAACAAAATTGTGTACCTCTAGAAGCATTAATCAAAGGGCTGAGCAGCGTTTAATGTTGCGAACTGCCATCAAGGTCGGAATCGCAATTGAGACTGACACACAAGTCACAATCCTTCACGCCATACAGTCTGCGAAATACAGACTACTGTCGAACGATATACAGATATAGCAAAAAAACGCCACAACCTACAGCAAATAAAGCAAATCAGTTCAAAATATCACAAGCTACTTAGACCACAACAACATATACTAGTTTCAAGGTATTTCTTGAGATGTAAAAACAATATAATTTAATGTTAAATGGTCTATATATCGACTATATATGGTCCAAAACTCTTAGCATTAGAAGACTTGGGACTAAAGGAATGATTTCTGGGGAACATCATCCATAAAGACATCGTAAGGTTAATTGTTCAGTTAACTGAAATACAGAATGCCGTTCCTTACGACCAATCATAACTGACCAGGCCACAATGTTATATCAAAATATTTGTTAAAAATCACATCTGAAAACATAAAAAGATTTACCTTCACAAAGCTCCTAACCGATGGCCACCAATACTGACGTTCGGAAAGGACTGAAATTAAAAACCACAGAGGGAAAATGATTTCTCCAGCGATCTCTCCTCAACCCCAATGGAACGGCACCATTTGATTGGTCCTGGTATGAGGTCATGTGGGTGAGGCGCTGGACACGTGATCTCTCACCGGATACAATGCACAAAAGGCAAAAAACGCCTAAATCCAAATTTCACTGCACCAAGTCCCTTGTTTGTCAACGGCATTATCACTGCTTGGGCTGAGGTAAAGGTTTTTGAGGCTAGAGGAGTCCCACTGAGCTCAGCGAGCAGCCCCGGGGTATTGGGGGTGGAATCGGCACCCAAGACTCCAGCCGTCTGGGTATGTCCAGCGGGCGACACATCAACGAAGCTGTACCCACCACTGTACATGCCTTTTCCTGCAGTCTGGTCCAGCCCAGGGTGTCTGGTCACCATCTGTAGACTCTTACATCAGTTACTTCTGTCATTACACTGAATATTTGTCTGTTGTGACATTTAAGCTTCAACCTTCATATGCTTTTATGCCCCTTCTACCTTTCCCTCACCCCGCTCTGTCCTTGTTTTTTCTGAGCTGAAAGATGTACAGCATGAACAATAAAAACAGGCGAACAGACATGGCCTAAAAACCAGGAGGTTTAAGCCGGATGAGGGGTGGCTTTCGATCAACATAATAATATCTGACAGTCCTTGTGTCTACCAGCCATTTTAATCTGGCAGAGTGAGGAATTATGGGGAGCTCCACTGGCTCAATCTGGATTATGAACCCCTGGCTAATTCGCTTCAGATGACCAGCAGAATATGAATTAATCATGAATCACTGAGGTTAAAACCCTTAGAATCATGACTAAATTATTGTTACTCAGGCAAACATCTCAATGCCTTTGAGAAAGGTTTAAAAAGCCAAAATAAGCCAAAGTACACTAACAATTCAAGGTACTCCCGAGGTTAAGACCAACCTAAGACATCAACTCGAAAGCGTCTAACTTTGAGACCAATCGAATGGGTGCCTCTTTCATTTTCCACTGAGGTAAATTTAATCCAGTCGTTTAAGGCAACAGAAACACTAATGCAAAGAGACAAATGTTCAAACATTCACAAAGAGTAAGAAACTTCAAGTGATCCCTGTGAAGAAGTGCAAAACAAAACCATAAACCCAAGATATACGTTCTTAGTGCAGCTTATTTATCATCCTTACCCGTTAGAGGAAAGTTCTTGAAGTTGAGTAAGGACCAGAGATGGAAGAAAGTAGGCACAATGAGAGGAATGTGAATGCGCCTAGTCCTATAACTAAACTCAACCAATGCCCCCAGCAAGGTCAAAAGGCAGGGTGGGGTGGGGAGGCACAGTTGACTTGTTTGGGAACAGCAATGGGTCCATCAATTGAGCAAGCTAATAGGCCCTGACGAGCATGAAGGAGACAACAATCATACAGAGTTTGAAAGGCTAAAGGTCACCTGATCTCATAGAAAACACAATGAAAATTTGGTACAGAACATCAAATCAGTCTCTTGTTCTTCAAAGTACCATGCGTCTAACAGAGCTCTGCAGAAGCACTTCCTGGATTGATCAGTTTAACTTTGTCTATAAGCCCTAATTGAGCCACAAACCTGCAGGGTTTAATTAAGAAGCTCATTACTGACTGCATGACACGAGGACCGCTGTACTGGCTCAGTGCTTTGCTTCGAGAGACCTGAAAAATCCATAAATCGCTGAGCGTAGAGGGAACGTGCAAATGCCTATGTCAGTACCGCACGACAGCGGCCTCTTATTTTATGCACTCGAGCAAAATCTCTTTCCTCAAAGAGTTCTCCAGGACGTTCTTAGTGACAATGCAGGGTCCTTTGGACACTGGAAAGAAAGGTTCTTACCCCAATGCCTTCAAAACACTTGAGGTCAGCATGAGAATGGTTCTTTCTTTCTAAGAGGAAGTGGATGCTTAAGACACGTTCCCCTGGAGGTTTGGAGGAATTCTGTAGTTTAAGTGTATCCCTTGGCCATACCTTCACACACAGACTGAGGATAAGTGGAAAATTCTGTTGCCTCGGGTCTCGGTCACACCGCTGCGGACTGGCTTTTGCCCCTGCTCTAAAAGCTTTTACGCCACCCCTCTCACCCAGACCTAGCTAGAGTCGGTAATGGAAAATTTCGCCTGACCCTCCATTTGGTTGCAGTGAGAGCTTTCAATAATGGGACAGCCCTGCAGCTAAAACCAATAGCTTCTGACATCAATTTCAAATGGAACTTTCAGGGTGGAACTGTCACCCTTATGGTGCAAAAACAACCTTGTTAATTCACAGAGCTAAAACATGCAAGGCCATGTAATGTACAAAACATAACACTTCGCGTAAAGGAGAACTGTACATGTGTGCTACGTCACTGATAAAGTGCAAAACGGTGTTGTTAAAAGAATAGTTCAACCAAAAAATGTAAATTGTCTCATCATTTACTCACTTTAATTACGTTTCAAACATATGTGCCTTTCTTTATTCTGTGGAACACAATATTTTAAAGAGTATTTTGTAGATAATGAAGAATTTCCATTCACAAACTTTTGAATGTGTCTAAAGAGTCAAAAAAAAATTTGTTTTGGGAACTTGGGTGGAGGGCCAGATTTTTATTAATAAATACTTATATTCGATGCGTTCGTCAAACCATATAGTGCATAAGTCATATCGACCACTTGTATAATACTTTTATGGTGGTTTTCTACCTATTCACTTTTATCATGTGGGAAAAAAAGTAGCATGTTAATCTGCAAAAATTCAACAAATAAGACAAGAAAGCATGTCAAAACAAGTATAGAGAGAATAAATGACAAAATAATTTTTATGTTTGAGAAAACTATTCTTTTCCCTTTCATTATTTTCCTTTGCCCAGAGAGAGACTGAATTCAAGCACAAAAACATCAAAGTCAGGCTTTGAGAGAGACATTTCTTAAACCTTTTTGCTTTAAAAATACTTCAAAATATGTTTTTTCCCATTATATGGATATGAACACAACATAAAATTCATTTGTGCATTTATGCAACTTCCCTTTCAACTTTAATCCATGTGTCCCCTTGTTCTCTCTCATGAAAGAAAGGCTTCACATATTCCTATCAAAAATCATCACAAACCAAGCAATACACAAATCAAAAAGAAAAGAGCATGTTTTTGAATAGGTAATCTTTTTGACCACACTGACTTTCATAGCATGGGTGAAAACATTCTTCAAAATATCTTCTTTTGTGTTCCACAAAGACAAACAGGTTTGGAACGACAAGAGGATATGTAAACGATGAAAATTTCCACTTCTGGGTGAATCTCTATAAGTCTAACAACAAAAAGGAGACAACAACAGCTTCACTATGTTATAAGCATTTACTCTGTGTCTCTGTGTGTGTGTGTGTGTGTGTGTGCACGCGTGTGTGTATAGTTTTGGATTTACCATCAAAAGTTTATATGCACAGAACAAAATTTGAATCTATTGCAGATGCATAGCAAGAAACTCACAGAATGCAAGCTGCTCTCCAATAGCAATTAATTCAGAGACAAGCAATGAGAAGGAATGCAAACACAGGTATATGTGCATTTCATGCGGTTTTACTGATTTAGCAGGGAACAGAATTGTTACAAAAGCTTTCTATTTCAAATAAATTATGTTCTATTCATGAAAATTAAAAAATAAATAAAAAAAGAATTCAAGAACAGTAAATAAAAACAACACAACTTTTCAACAGTGAACTTTTTCAAATAAGCACCAAATAATATTAGAATGATTTCTGAAAGATCATAATAGGGATGCATATTGCCGATATGAGCCCGATACTGAGCTCCTGTACTCGTACTCGTTAAAATGCCCCAATACCAAACGCCCATACCACACAGCATGTGATAAGTGCCATATTCAGCAACCCTCTACATTGCGAGTAAATCACTCGCATATGCGACTAAATCTTACTCTGGGCGACTAAATGATGTCTAATATTAGCCAATGGCGGATGCGCAGCGTACCTGTATTTAACGTCCCGTAACTCTAGTGTGAAGGCGCACGACTCGCCGTCACTTTGTTTCACACGTTTTATATTGTTCTTATTAGTTCGTATCATTATTATCTTATCAGTATTTTTGATTCCCCCCCAATTTTTTGTATTTTTTTTACAGAAACACTGAATGACCAAAAAAGCACCACCGCCAGTCCAAATATCAGGATTACGAATGAAAAAGGAAAAAAGAATGACAAATTCTGCTGTGTATTATAGCACTTCTAAAAAGACCCCTATAAAATATAGGAGTACAAGTAAATGCTTTCTGGGGAAACTGTTTTAGAAAGCTTTCATTTAAGAAGCAGGAGTAAATATTTTGACTGAAATTAATAATAAAATTGCAAAATTCAAAAAGCTTTCATTTAAGAAGCAGGAGTAAACATTTTGACAGAAATGAATAATAAAATTGCAAAAGTCAATCACATAGAAGTGTAAAGGAAAAATTATAATTTGGTGCTGAGATATTCAGCTGTTGTGTATCAGAAGGAAACAGGCGCTGCATGTTAATGTAGTCCATCCTCCACTAAGATGTCGGTTCAGCTCAGCTTGGCAGCACCCTACATGGCTCAGCCTTCCTTAAAGCAACGCCTCATCATCCTTCAAACAGCGCCAGTGATTCAGAGAGACCTCTGGAGTCTTCTGGGTCTTTCCTTCCTCGCTGTCCTATGCTATATCTTTCTGCATGCACTAATCCCTCCCTCTGATCCAGAACAGGGTGGCTAAACACTGCGGCTCATGTGGCCGGGCGCCGAGACCCAGTGACACAGGACTGAAGTGGCTGAGGAAGATGTCACAGTGACTCACTGATGAAGTTCTCCCAGAGTTCTCTTGTCAAACTCCCTCTCCTCATACACACTTCAGGCTATTCTTTAGAGCATGTATGACTCCTACTGTCTATGCTGGCAATGTGAACACACAATACAGAAAAACAACTGGTGAGCCAGAATCAAAAATCTTTTATAACGGTCGGCCGGACATATAGCCTACATTGCTATCTGACAAAAAAAGACAATAAAATTGAGGCTGCAATGCCAGCAAGTAATTGCAAAGGCCTGTAGAACAAGTCTAAATAAATCAACATGCATTTATCAGTGTCTGGAGGTTTGTCTCAGGGGAGTTGTGAGTAAGATATCATCCTCGCTTTCTGTCGAGAAGGCAAGGACGATGAAAAAACCCTCGGCACTCAGACAGAGTTTTGAGGAACAAATTGTTCCACAGAACCTCTCATATAGTTTTTTTAATCTAAAAAAGAGGTTGTCTGTTGCATGTTTTAAATATTTTCTTTTATTCACTTTTGGGGGTCATATGTGTTGCAGATATTTGTTCAAAACATAAAAAAGGTAATTGTGTGCTAATGTAAAATTAAAAAAATAATGATTAACAATAATGAATAACAACTGTGTTTATAAACTCATAATTTTGAGATATTACGTTGAAATTAGAAGAGCATCGCAATAATGAGAAATAAAGTTGCAATTTCGAGATATAAACTCTTGATTACAAAAAATGAAGTCACAATAATGAGAAATCACCACAATGAAAAATAAAGTTGCAATTTCAAGATAATATATTCAGAATTGTAAAATATGAGGTCACAATTACAAGAAACAGTCTTAATTTTGAAACCTCACTATATAAGATATTAAATCACAATAATAATAATAATAATAATAATTCATTACATTTATACAGTGCTTTTCTGAGTACTCAAAGTGCTTTACATAGAAGGGGGGAATCTCCTCAACCACCACCAATGTGCAGCATCCACCTGGATGATGCGATGGCAGCCATATTGCTCCAGAACGCCCACCACACACCAGCTTATTGGTGGAGAGGAGAAGGAGTGAAGAAGCCAATCAGCATATGGGGATGATTAGGAGGCCATGATGATCAGAGGCCAATGGGCAAATTTTGGCCAGGATGCTGGGGCTACACCCATACTCTTTTTCGAAGGACATCCTAGGATTTTTAATGGCCACAGAGTGTCAGGACCTCGGTTTAACGTCTCATCCTAAGGACAGTGCTTCTTACAGTATATAGTGTCCCCATCACTATACTGGGGCATTAGGACCCACACAGACCACAGGGTGAGCACCCCCTGCTGGCCTCACTAACACCTCTTCCATTATGAGGAAAAAAAGTTACAACTGCCTTTTAATTTTTTTTTATAAACAAGGCAAATTATATCTGACATTGTATTGCTATAACGATAAATTTTGCTACAAAATTTGAAATTATTAAAGGGGTCATATGATGCGATTTCAAGATTTCCTTTCTCTTTGGAGTGTTACAAGCTTTTGGTGCATAAAGAAGATCTGTAAAGTTGCAAAGACTAAAGTCTCAAATCCAAAGAGATATTCTTTATAAAAGTTAAGAGTCAACCACGCCTACCTAAAACGGCTCGTTCTAACACGCCCCCACATGTCTACGTCACGATGTGGGAAGATTTGAATAACGCCGCCCAAATTTTCACGCAAAGAAAGAAGGCGTAACTTTTATTCTCGTGTAGTCATAACATAACATTTAGCAAAGCTTAATATATGATGCTTATGTGTGCCCCTGGTTGGGAATCACTGAAATATAAGACTACAAAAAATCAGTGCAGAAATATGTGAAAACAAAAGAGAAAAAGAAACCAGAATGCAGTCAGCTCACACTGCCACTGGAAATAAATAGAGCTGTGTTTGCATATTTATGCATGCAATAACTGAATGTGTCAGGGCACACTGTAAAACATGCTTATATAAATAAGCTTGTGTAGTAAGTATAGATCTATAAAATCAAAGCCAAACCGCCTGCCTTTGTTTTCTCTTAGCACTGAGATGAGTGTGTGTGTGTGTGTGTGTGTGTGTGTGTGTGCGTTTAATGCCCTGCCTTAGAATCAGTCAGGCTGCATCAGCATCAAAGTGAATCATTAGTGGCAGAGGAAAGTATTGCAAAGCAAGCTTGAACAGAAACAAACAATCCATGTGCTGTTGAGAAGCATGACTGTTTTAACAAGGCGAATTATGCAAAACACAAAAGTTCATTCTGCTCGAGACCGGATCAATCTGGCAATCGCTCCGGATTTCAAAAAAGCTAAAATGACAGGCAGGGGTGGTTCTGTGGGGGAGCTTTTGTAAGGCTGTTAAAATGATCAAATAAAGCTTTTTTCCTTCCACAAAGTACTTAAAACCTCCCACTTCCAGAGTGTTCAGTGCCATAACTAGTCCCAGACTATTCTATTTAAATAACACATCCATACAAGACAGAAAACTAATTCAGAAAAGAATTCCTATTTGCTGTTATTCCGATCATTTACCAAAACTGCAATTATTTACTGTACAACATTCCGATTTTCAATTAATAGGTATATATGACTAAATTGAAGGCATAGTCCACCACTCATCATTTACTCATTCCAAACTTGTACTATATGCATTTTTCTTCTGTGGAATACAAAAGAAGATATTTTAAAGAATGCTGGCAAAAATAGTTTTGGGTCCCATTGACTTCTATAGTATTTTTTCCATACTATGAAAGTCAATGCGAGTCGAAAGCATTTGGTTATGTAGCGTCTGGACCAATCAGACACACAATTATTTGTTATTCTTAACAAATAATCCCTAACACCCCTAACCCAACCAACTAGCCAAATATGAGGGTCTATGAACCCTTCCCCCAAAATGTGACTTCCACCTCAAAAAGGCAGAACAGGCCCCTGGTTACCATGGTAACCAGGACACCTCAGCCAGATGAAATAAACGTTACAAC
>NW_015663506.1:204801-209815 GCF_001515625.1 Sinocyclocheilus rhinocerous
TTTAATTTCTGAAAATAAAAAAAAAAAACGAAACCCCCCCCCCCCCAAAAAAAAAAAACAGACATATAATGCTATAGGAAATGACTTCTTTCATTAATTCATAGACAATTTTTTCTATGACCTTCCTATCATGCATATCCCTAGGTCATTGTGTATGATTACTACCTTCTTCTATATTGTCTTTTGTATTGTATACTGTTTTATGCATGCTTATGATAGAACCATTCGTTCATGTAACCTCACCTATACCATGTTTGGTCTCTATGAATTCGTCTTCAGATGATCTAATTGAGAGTGTATATTATATGTTTATACCTATGCAACATATTAGTGTTCGAATAATTTTTAGTAGTTTTGCATCAACACCCAATCGAATTACATATGCAAAATACCATGCTCTAAGACAAAGAGTCAAAAACTTTCCCTCCTAAAGTGCAAGTCACCATTGGCTCTTTGACCCTCGAGAGGTGTGACCTCCACAGAACTTAAAAGGCCTCACTTCAGTGACCTGCCTCGCTCTTTTTAGTCTCTTTACTCGTCTCTCATCACCTTCCCGTCTTCTGGTTGTTAAGTCCCAGAGCCGGCACAGCCATGCCTGGCAGGCCTCAACACAGCTCAGTCTAGGTTCTTTTGGATTCTGAGAAGATGGGGATGCGGAGTTAGAACTCTTCTGGAACCCTTAAGTTTGTGCCAGGCTTCGGCCTTGTCTTTCCATTCAACAAAGACCCTCGGATCTCAGCTGATGTTTCTGATGTGATGTTTCTCTTAGCTCTTCTTCACTTTCCACCTGGAAGAAACTCCCAGTCACCATCGCGTCAGAACATCTTTGGAGTTCATCACTCTTCAAACCCGGAAGAACGTGATCGCAAGTCCAAACCTTGAAACCATCAAGACTTTCATCCGAAACTGCATCTGGACACTCGTCAACGACCAAGGTAATGCAAGTATTGTACATTTAACTAAATGAAACATTTCACTCAAAGGTTAACTGACTCCTTTTCATAGCTTCATTCCCTGTTTCTCTAATGGCTTCATTCATCCAGTCTCACTCGCCATTCCCCCATGTATGAGTGATTGTATGTTTGTTTGTTTAGATTAGTTATGTGTCTTAGTGCTTAGTAAATAAAACTTTTGGTGCACAAATTGCATGAGTTTCTGATTCTGTCACCGCTTTGTGAATAATGTCCCTTTTACGATCCGATCTAGCTACATGCTCTAATGCATTAATACTGTATAAGGTTATTTTCTGTGGCCACGAAAATATAATTTCTTAGAGTTTATATGAAATTACACAATGTTCGCTGGACGAACAGATTAGTTGATGACAATAATAATTCTGCTACTGTATACTGGCAGCTGATATAAATAATTGTAATTAATTATAATTAATTGTAATTATTTATATACATTTCCCTTTTGAGCTAATTTGCTAAAGTTACCAACATTCTTCAAAATATAATATTTTGTATTTTACAGAAGAAAAGTTTGGAACAACATGAGGGGGAGTAAATGATGACAAAAATGTTCATTTTTTGGTGGACTATCCCTTTAATACATTTTTACAATAATATCCTGTATAAGTAATAATACATGATTATTTAATGTAAAATGTAATCACCTTCCTAAAGGCAGAACTAGCCCCAGTCTGCTTCCTCGAGTAACATGTTCTAGAACAGGGATCCTCAAATCTAGCTCGCAAGATCCACTTTCTGCAGAGTTTAGCTCCAACCCTGATCAAACTCACCTACCTGTGATTTTCTAGTGGTCCTGAAGACATTGATTAGCATGCTCAGGTGTGTTTGATTAGGGTTAGAGCTAAACTCTGCAGGAAAGTGGATCTCGCAAGCCAGATTTGAGGATCCCTGGTCTAGAACCTTTTACAAGACCTCACACAAAATGACAAAGTGCATTAAAAAATGATGGTGAGGTTCTACGTTGTATGAGAAAGAACTACAACAATCAGTAGAAATATTATACAAGGCTCATCCTGATTTTCTGTTTCAGTTGGCTGGCTCATCTTTCTGTACAATAGGCTACATCTCAAGATCTTATGTACCGGATCCTGAGTCCAAACAACTCTTAAATTCCAATGAGCTAAAAACTGGCAGCAATATGTTTGCATGGTGGTGCTTTCCACATAACAAATCCGAAACGCAGAATTCATATCGGAAAGCAATTTCAAGATTTGGTAAATATTGCAAGAGGGCATCTAACCGTGACACAGGGCTTAAAAATAAGGATGGCCGAATGGCATGGGGTCAGTGTGAGAGAGATTCGAGGCAGCTGACGGGACTGACTTTCACTTGCCTGATCAGACCAGAGCTATGTTGACATTTGTTGATCTTGATTTTTTATATATTACATGTTTTTATATCTAAATCAGTAAGTAATGTGTTGCATCACATACCATAGGTTATCAGCACAAATCTATTTTATAAATGTACAGGTGTAATGGAGTTGCAATGCTGCTGTACAATTTTCATTTATAATTGCACCTTAAAAATCTACAAAAAAAATCTAATTATATAAAATGTTTACTGTATATAGCTAATATTTAACACACAAATCAATTATTATATTAAAAATAAAAATAAAATTAATTAATTATAGAGCTACATATATTTTTTAACTATAATGAAATATATGAAATGCAACCAAGGATGTAACTGCAAAGGACTGTGTATATATATATACACTACTTAATATACATGAATATTATAAAATATATTCTTATAAAATGTATTTTTTGTTCTTGCACATATAAAATACATTGCTAAAAACTATTTATTTATTTATTTATCCATCCATCCATCAAAAAGTTACAAAACCTGAACCATCAGAAATTCTTACAGCTGAGCTCTGTGAGTACAGAAATAATCCTCAATCTCCAAGATGTATTGTTTTTATGACCAGGCATGTTCATGCACATCCTCTCTGTGCTGGGTTCAAAACACGCATCACTAAAAAAAACATAAAAAGTGTGCAAGTGTAATGGCAATAATTAGGTCAATTTTCCATTCACTTCATGAGCCAATTATAACATGCTTTAGATTTTAAAATGACTGCAAAAATACACGTACAATGGAGTCACACTACAAAAATTATGTGTCAGAGGAGTCACTGCACTCCGCTCATGCAAATGCATTCTGTAACTAGTAAAACAGATATTGCAGTGAGCCTGAATGTATCGATTTGCGATGATGTTTACATAAATTGCATGGTCATTGGCGTGCATGCAAACAGAGGAGAAAAAAACATCCAAGCTCCCACAAATAAACACAAGTGAATGTGCTCAAGCTGCGTACTATGAATACATGAATACAAAAGAATGACAAATTAGAGTCAAGACCACAAAACACACCAGACGGAGTCGGTCTGAAACAGGAGTGAAATAGTCCATCATAAGTCAGGCTTTGACTGCACTAGAAACATTAACTGTGACAAACAGGGGACTCCAGTCCCCGCTGAGCCGATAATGGTGGCACTGAGATGTTAATAAGAGTAATCTGCGTGTGCCCTGCATTCACTCATCCCGCAGTCACAGATGGGCTTGCCTTTAATGTGTGCCCAGATGACAAGAGCATAATTTAAGCCAAAATACCCAGAAAGCCAAAGCATGCAGCCGAGACAGGAAGCGCTCCAGCATGTTAACTACCCACAAGTCTCTTCATCCATCCTCCCCAGACTGTGTACAATTTTTATGTCTTTTGCGCCATGTCTCATATATTATTTCCCCAAGCAACCTTGACTTGAGAAACTTCATAAAAAAAGGAGATGCTTTGAGACAGAAGAACATTCTGTATTGCTGTCACTGATTGAGAAACAAACAGAGTTCATGGACATGTGGATTCTGTCAGACACATCAGAGAGGCAAAATCAGAGCTTGTTGTGAACAATTTTAAACTCTACTGTAGGTTAATCACATGAGACTTGTCAAGAACATGTCAAGGTTCACCCCCAAAATAAATAAACAAATGAATAAATAAAAGACATGATCCTTCAGAAATCATTCTGATATTCAAATTTGGTGCTCAAGAAACATTACTTATTATTATCAATAACAATGCTGAAAACTGCTTAATATATTTTAAAGGAAACCATGATACTTTTTTTCAGAACTGTTTAATGATCAGAAAGTACGGTATAGAATTTATTTGAAAAATAAATATTTTGTAACTTTTGAATCGTAGTGTATACAAATATTTTATCACCATTGAGCATAAACATAATCACTGTCACATTACAGTAATGAGATGTTGTTGAAAAATACGCTTAATTACAGTATTATTTTCAATTTGATAGAGAAAAAACTACTGTATTACAGTAATGAAAATTCAAAAGCAAATTACCATCCAGACACATTATGCCCGATGTATTTCGTAGGGGGACCATAGCATATGAGCAGTTGGACCGCCCTTCTCCACAGGGCAGCTCTGTGGACGTATGCGTCCAGTGCTCGCACTGGACACATACAGTTTAGTTTCTGCTGGTCTGGATCCCCGAAGGGAGGAGGACTGAGGGCCTGGAGAACGACAGGCCGTACCGGAGGCCTCAGCCTCAGCGCACCGCGGAGGAAACATGTAACTAGTCAAGGCGTACAGTCTCCTCGTGGAGGGAGCTCGGGATTGGAGGATGGTCTCCACAACCTCGGTTGAGAGACCGGAAGCTATGAGGTTGTGCCCCTCAGGGGCCACACCCACAACTTCCACAGCTCCGGGCGGCGGTGGATGATCGTACCCTCCGCCCGTGAGAGGAGATCTCTCTTGACGGGAATCTCCCATGGAGTGCCGTCGAGGAGAGAAATCAGGTCCGAGAACCATACTCGACCCGGCCAGAACGGGGCTACTAGCAGAGGACGGACCCCGTCCCGGCGCACTCTCTCCAGAACTCCCGGGAGCAGAGCGATCGGGGGAAAGGCGTACAGACGAAGCCTCGGCCACGTCTGTACCATGGCATCCAGCCCCAGTGGAGCTGGATGACTCAGAGAGAACCAGAGGGGACAGTGCGATGTCAT
>NW_015663506.1:209885-210039 GCF_001515625.1 Sinocyclocheilus rhinocerous
CCTGCCTCGACAGGATGTCTGCTCCCATATTGAGATGCCCAGGAATATGAACTGCCCTAACTGCCCTCAGCTTGCCCTGGGACCACACAAGGATCTGATGCGCCAGCTTGTATAAGGGGCGCGAACGTAGCGAACGTAGGTGGTTGATATAAAA
>NW_015663506.1:213609-220115 GCF_001515625.1 Sinocyclocheilus rhinocerous
ATCTCCTCAGAGTAAGAGGGCCGCAGCACTCGCTGAGAGGGGGAAGAACCGCAGCGCGGGCTTCCAGCCTCGAGAACGAGCTCTTGATCTAGGGAACACGGGTGGAGATAGGACGAGCCGTCTCCAACCCGTCCACCAGATCATATGCGATTCCCACGAACTCAGTCGCCGCCGTGCCTCAGCAGCAGCGGGACTGCAATCGCAAGATCACAGGCACGGACACACTCCTCGGAGCGTGCCCGACGAAAGCGGAGTGCTTAACAGCGGGCTTATTTTTCGAGAGAGAGAGAGAGCCGACAGCCGACTCCCCATTGATGCTGTTCATTATAATATCAGGCATAATATGCTTGTGTAACTGATGTTTGTGCAACTGGCGAGCTCATCACAACATAAAGTGAAATGTTTCTTTTGTTTCCTCAACTGAAATTTCTGAAATCACAAAATTAATTAAGGCAATTAATATACCCACATTGACAGTCTCCCAGTTTTTAGTTAATAATCTATTTAAATTTAATATATACTTGAAGCCCACCTACATAGTATAATATTAACAGAACTAGATTACACTATGTAGGAGGGCTTCAAATCAAAAAGGCTGAGAACCTATGCATTATGGAAATTAAATTTTGGTGAGAAACTGTGTTTAATTTAATAATTAATAGTTCAATTTAATGTCACAATCAAAAAAAAAAAATCTTTGATTTTGGGGTGAAAAGTGATCTACACCTTATCTCTGTGTACGTACAGTAGCTGTGTTATTATGAAAGGACATATGAAGAGATTTTTTCACATGACGTGTCAGTGCTGGTTAAAATGGCTCTGTTTGAGTGCCTGCCTACCATCCAATCCAAAGCATTTCTCAGCATCTAAGCGAAGCCTGTCAGGGTGAGCTCACGATTGCGTCGTGACAAAGCGCCGGCATCCCCTTTCACCACCAACATGAGCCAACGTGTGACACAAGCTCTCGCCGGTTCACGAGAGTTATTTTTAATGCACTATTCCGCAGTTCCTTCGCTGATGGCCCTTGAGCAAAAGCTGCCAATGTGGCAAAACTACTTGCAATGACAAAGGACAAGAACTCCCTTGAGAGTTCCCTCTGAGGTGTCTGAGACAGGAAATAACCGTGACGCAACATCATGGCGACAGATGCAAACACGCACACATCCGCCATTAATATTCATTACGATAGTTAGCCTAGTTTCTACAGCATTCGCTCCATCAGAATCAACCAGGCCTTGAACTGCAAGCACAGTCAGCAAGAAAGTCTCACGTCACACCACCTAAATATATCACAGTCATATTTTCCCATACTACTGCAAATTACTCTCTCCTTCAGAAACATGCTCATAGCATTCAATGGTGGGGGGCGGGGAAATCAATACATACGCACTTTGCATTCAGCACAGAAATAAACCCAAGCGCTTCGAGGCCTACAACAGTCAGCGAAAGCTCCCAGCCGAATGGATGCTGATTCATCAATAGATTGCCAACGCAAAAGGTCATCCCATTTCCCATAATGGCATTTCCTGCTCAAAAACAGACGGCGGGCCTAAGAGGAACCTGCAAGAACCAGTTCAGCAAGATCATAAGGATTAGAAGGATTCTAAAGAAAAAGGGCACTGTACTCACCAGAGTTGCAGAAAGTTGTGGATCTCAGGACATAAATGGAGAGATTGGCCAGACGAAGAGGGAAAGAGAGCGCAGCTGTGTCGCTGTGCGGATCAGTTCATCAGCCTTTAGACTTCTTTCCAGGTTGATAACCGGCCCATTCTGCAGGCAGAAGGGCAAATCACAACAACACACTGTGTCGTCATGTCAGTTTAAGGCACGTTTGTCAGTCATGCGAGGCTGCCATACATTACACCTTCTCCGCATCAGGGTCTCCGTGTAGCGAAAGGGTGTTTGCCTTAAGAGCACGGGTGAAATCACACAAGCCATATGTGCGCTGATTTACTTATCTCACGGTTAACTGAATCCTTCATCAAGAACATCTCGTAAAAAAAAAAAAAAAAGAGGCCAAAAGCTTCGGCTTCTAGTTAAGTGTCTGACATTTCTGTGAATACACCATGTGTGGGAGGTTTTAACCAAAAAAAGGTGTTTTGAAATTCATAAAATGTGTCACTGACCAGAGAGGGATCCCAGAAGTCTCTTGGGTTTTCTCTTCCAGGTCATGTGACCACGTGCTGCCACACTTCCAGAAGACTTGGGAGAGTTCCGTCTGTCCAGTGTACCTCACCCTTTTAAAGAGATGTAGAGGTATGAGAAAACATTCAAAAATGTTCAGATTTCATTACAATTTAATGAAATTGATGCATTACCTGAGCAACTCCTTACTGTTTCTCTGTACAGGAGGTTTACTTTTAAATTTGTATTTAAAGGTTCTGCTCTTTCAGACCAAGATTCTGAAAAAAAGACAAAATTGCATATTATTTTAAGTCTTAACTAAATGTTGGAATTCAGTTCCATTCAATGGTTTCTTTAAAATACAAATTTGTCATTTTTGCTATGTAGTAAATGTTAATATTTCCATCACATTTGTCTTTGTTATATTTATGGTAAAATATTATTTAAAAATATAATAAATATATAATACATTTTTTGTAAAGACAGAAATCATATTATCATCTCACAACATCACAGTTATGAATTGTATATTGGTTTGAGCAGATATGTTTGTTATTTTTGTCATGTCCATTATTCAGGCAATTTATTTGGAAATATTTCAGGTGTATTTCAGACTTTATTTTCTACTAGAAATATTTTAAACCAAACATGCAGGAATTGGTAATTATACATAAAACATATTATACTGTAATTATATATAAAAAATATTATGTATAAAATTTAATACAAACAAAAAAGTTTTTTATTATTATAATAATGATTAAATGAATGTATAATACTATATATGCTTTATATTATTATTTTAGTATTATCTGAGTTTAGACAATGCCCATAAATTAGAAATTAACCCATAAATTAGAGTAGCTCAAAAGGTAATAGACAACAGGAATGATCTGTATTGTTCCAGATTCTCATCCCAAACATACAACATTGCATAAAATGAGCTTGCAGAAAAGTTGAGATTTCTCTAATATATTTTTTTGAAACAGGGACCATCTCTTACGTCTGTGACTGCACTGCCAAATCCAGTCTTCAGCTCCCAGTAACCAGAAATTCCTTCAAAAAGACAAGGGGACATTTATCAGCATAAGTAAATGAACGTCTGTCTGTGTGAAAAGTACTCCCTCTAATGGTCATGTTTTGCATTGTTTGACAAGACTATGATGAATGTGTTCTCTGGCTCTGTGTGACATAGTAGTGTTTATCAAATACATGACATCTATTATAAAACTGAAAGTTCAGACTTAATTTTGATCGGATGAGCTGCCTTCAAAGCTGCTGTAAAATGCCAATAAACACACGTTCTTTATTAATTCAGCAAATTGCTACATTAATCATAGTTTCTACTAGGATCAAACAATAATATAACTAGTGAGATATATATTCGGCATGACAAGCCACGCTAGAGAAGATGAGCCATTAAAAACAACATCTCAAAAAAAAAACTGAACCTTGACCCAACTCAGTGTACTAAAACACTTAGGAAAGACTCCCATCTACTGGCAAACTCAACTACTGACACCTACTGTCAATCATTTTCCAGTTTGATGACCATTCTGGAAAAAAAGAAGACACGAGGACGTCTCCACATGTAATGGTATTGGCAGAAGAAAAACCTGTTAAATATTTGCCCAATCTGGATTCAGCTGCTCTGAAAACCAATTTAGCCAATTTATTTAGGGGCTTCAAGCGGATGCAGATAAAACACTTCGGTCCTCGGCCTGTGAGCGATTGTGCAAACCAGAAGTTAATCAGTTCCTCTAAAGGCGCTTACAATCTGATCTCCTGTTTGACATGGAGCCACTTCAGAGGGTCCCCGAGATGAAATTCTATAATGATGTAGACTGAAATTCAGCACAAGGGCTCGACACACAAATCACACTGTATTAATGTTTAATGATCTCTAAAAGCTTATATTCCTTTTTCGCTTTCTCAGGGTCCCACGTCCTGGCATTTACAGATTATCACCTGACCTCTACTCAAGGACTGTCCCAGTGCGATGGCGAACACACATCAGTGAGATTAAAGATCTCTGTTGTGATGGCGGTTACAGTGCTCAAAAGATCCATAAAACACATAAGTTATCTGCTTACGACACACAGCCCAGAGAGCCAACCATACTCACGCTAGGCACGTGCACCTCACCATCATCCAAGAGTATTTAACAAAGCCTTTGGACACTTTTATTAAATATTACGCTCAGTGAGTGAAGCATGAACGATATCAAAAGAAACGCATATGGCGTACGTGTGTTTACAGTTGCTTTTCCTACCGGCGATATTTCCTATGAACTGTCTTTATAATATATTTACAATTTCTCCAATACTGTAGCAGTCACTCAAATCTTTTTTTCTACCATAAATGAAATATTAATAAGATCTAAACTATTTATATTGTGAGCATTAATAATGAATCGCAGCGCTTTCAACATTGTGCTTCAAAACGTAATATCAAGCTTGAGAGGAAAGCAGATATTTTTCCATTTTCATTTAGCCGGGGTGTTATAAATTAAGAGGGTCCGTGCTTTGCTAAATATTGTAAAAGCACCTAATGCATTAATCAAATGAGTAAATCTTTGTGGGTGCTCGGAAGCCAATAAAGCCAGAGCAGCACAAAACAGCGCTATTGAAATGTGTTTAAGCATTTCATTACTTTCATTTACTAATAAATAAATAAATCAACTTGGAGACACTTCAGTGGCTGTAAAATTTTTGAATCGAATTACATTTTCATGGAGACGTTAAAAGGGGAAAGATCTCCACAGGGCTTTTAGAGAAAGTGCAGACTCTTAACTCCGTCATGGAAAAAGTCAGCTCACTTCTGCCGGTGTGCAATTTCATTAACGCTTACATGCAGGCAGTCATTGATTTGCAAAGGAATCTCTCTGAAATGCAGGTCTAATCAATCAAACATCTCTTTTTTTATGGGTGGGCCCAAGGAGGTTTATAATACCTGGAGAAAGCTATCTGTTAAGCTTTCCCATTCATCTCAATGACAGATGTTTGGCTGGTGAAAGACCCCCCGGAAGTATCCAACAATTGGCCATCAATGGAAAAATATACAGCATCTACCTATATAATAACTTTTTTAGTTATGTGTGATTACATGGTTAGTTGGGTATTATTATTTGCATTGTTTTTCACCACCAGTTGAGAAGGACTAGACTAGAATTTGTTTTTAAAATTTTTATATTTTGTACAATTCAACTTACAAATATTATTAATTTTAAAATTTAACATTATTATTTTTAATTATATAAATTATATGATGATATTATTATAACAAAATTACATAATTCATCATTTTTATATAAACATTCTTTTCTTTTATAAAATGTATATTATTCTTATATTTCTCTGCTGTCTGTGACACAATCAAAACAGACCTGTGACCCATTTTTGGTTCTCGACCCCCTAACGGAGAAATACTGCTGTATAAGACCTTAGCAGACCCCACTCATCATAGCTTGTCCCCCCAGCAGATTTAAACAAAAATAAAAAAGGAAGAGATCATAAAAGCCACACAGACAGAGGCCCGAAAAATAGAAGAAATACAGTAAATAAGATGTCATTTTGATATATTACTGAATACATTTCAAACAAAGTATTTAGCTGACACAAAGCAGCTTCTGAGTTCAACAATCCCGTTTTTGTGATACCGGGACTATACATCAAGTTAGGGCTAAACGATATATCGTTTCAGCGTCGATATCGCGATGTGCGCATCCGCGATAATCACATCGCAGGATGTGCGATATTTAGTACACTGATCGTTATATTTATACTGATTGTTTTCTTTGCTCACACGCAGACATCGCGTCTACACCGGAGGCGACAGCTGTACAGAGATACCCATTTTAAATACATTTAGTAGCAGAGCTACTGCACGCGATTTTCAGTGCTGGAAATCCGTTTATCCTTTGTTGAAACTTCCGCGTCGTCGTGGAGAGCGCAGGTAACTGTTGCTTTGCAATGGCAAACGCCACGAAAGCGCAAGCTCCCGAACGCTTTGGAAATAAGGAGAATGCGGGGCGGCTGACGTTTTCCACGCGTTTTTAGGCGCAACATGTGAACGGCCCCAAAGTCTGTCTACACTGGACGCGACAAAGCGACCGTTGCCAATCATTTGAACTTTGTGTCAGTATGTCATAAATAGAACGCGGCTTAAGTTTACTGTCGGGGAATAGGTTGTTTGCACATGACGTCACTGATGACGCGCGAAATGCAGCTGGAGGGCAGGAAGTGATTTTTCTCTCCATAGGAGTCACTAGCAGAAACTCCAAATGCCAGTGTTTTGCGTTGTTTATGGATGCTTAAATTGGCCAAACCGAGAAACCACAAAGAGCTTTTATCGTGTACGAAAATGTGTTGTTCATAAGGGGG
>NW_015663506.1:221278-221894 GCF_001515625.1 Sinocyclocheilus rhinocerous
CAGCGGACGTGGAGGACTATAATGTAACAAGAGCTCGTTCAAATACTGAGGTGCTAAAAGAAATTCAATCAAGAAATTGATTGAAAAACGCACAGGAAAAAGTGGCTTGTAAACCTGTCTGCGGTCGGGAGGAGCGAAGCTCATGTGATAATGCTCGTGCGTTTAAATGGTTATTATAGGATATAATATATTAAGATATTTATAAATATATAAATAGATTGGGCTGCCACCGCTCACGCACGCATTGTGACAAGTCAGAATTCACTCAGTGCTAAACGCCACACGTAGACACGTAAATAAGATATTTGCAGTTCAGAGAGCTTCACTGATTATAAAGGAACATCGTGAGATTGTGGTCAATTGAAGTGAGTGACAGCTTTTTAGTAGTGATTATGAAGCGCTATTTACTCGCTTTCTAGGCAGGCTATAATCAATTCAGAATTTGAATAGTTTTGTTTTACGTGCTGCTAACAGGACCAACAGCCACATACCCTGTACATGCAGCAAAGTTTCAGGAGTGACTGAAAAAGAACGGATGAGATACAGGAAAGTCGGTAATGTAGGCTACTGTTTTAGGCATGATGCATTTATATATTTATATATATATAGCGCTTTC
>NW_015663506.1:222134-257508 GCF_001515625.1 Sinocyclocheilus rhinocerous
TCACTCGCTTCAATTTATCGCAATCTCACGATTCCGTGAACTGCAAACAATAACTTATTTACATCGTGTCTATGTGTGGCGTTTTGCATTCAGTGAATTCTGACAGTGTCACCCTGTATCTATTTATATATTTCTTTATGAATATTTTTATATATTATTATCTTATATTAACCATTTGCACAAACGAGCATTATTCGGCTTCGCTCCTCCCGACCACAGACGCAGGTTTACAAGCCACTTTTTCCAGCGTTTTTCAGTCAAATTCTTGAATTTTCCCCCCTTATGAGCAACACATTTTTGTACACGATAAAAGCTCCTTGTGGTTTCTCGGTTTGTCCGATTTGAGCATCCATAAACAACGCAAAACACTGGCATTTTGAGTTTCTGCTAGTGATTTCTATGGAGAAAAATCACTTTCTGCCCTCCAGCTGCATTTCGCGCGTCATCAGAATCACGTGATTGCAAACAACCTATTGTCGTGTCGCGCCGCATCCAGTGTAAACATACAACCTCACTGATTATAATGGGTTCATTGTATTTTGTCGCGTCGCGTATATATATATATATATACAGTGTTATTTTACATTTGATTATTAATTTCTGTACCTGAACACTGTTAGACTTACCTGAAAAATATAAAGCACTGTTTATTTCATTTGTATCTTTGTTCTGTTATTTATCTATGCTTGTAATTTGTTTATTTCCTATACTGATTTAACCGCCTACAAAATCACCCCAATCATTGATTTTTTTTTCCCAAATAGAGCTATTGAAGTCATCTGATTTTTTTTCATATCGCAATATATATTACAGAAAAAAAAATATCGCAATGCGAGTTTTTCCAATATCGTGCAGCTCTACATCAAGTGTATATTCTCCCAGAAATATTAAAATCGTTGCTAAGTGTATGTCACCGTGCAATAAAGAAAACACTGATGAAAGCGTTTTTTTGACCAGCAATGAAAATAATGCAAGCGTGATGTGTGAGAGAGTTCGGTGGTTTGCTTTCTCATGACAAGGTGCTTTGAAAGTCGGTTTGAAAAGTTAAGCAAGGTTTAAAAGCGAGCTGCAGTTTCAGCAGCCCGAGCACAGCGAATGGAGCCGACAAAGTGCGGAGGGATTACACAGGAACAAAACAAGTCAAGAAGCAGTAAGCATAATGTTAGGAGAACTGCTTATGTGCAGAAACAGTCTGACAGGGCTGTGAGAGTCTGTCACTTACACACAAACACCCAGCAAAGGAGCTTATCGAGGAACCTTTAAAAGCATTTCATCAACACCAGCTTGTACGACTTTGCCACCTCTTTTCATTCTCTGCCATACAAACCTGTTCAAAATGCAGATATTATTGCATAATCATGCCTTGAGTCACAAATCTAGAATACGATATCGCTACTGTTCACACAAATGACTTTCAAGGTATTATAACTGTAAGATTCAGTAAACAAGAGACTTATTGTGTGGGTAAATGAAAAATAAAGGCACCTAAAAATGCATTCATGCTGGTTTCACTTATGAAGCACTGATAACAAATTCAATTTTGTTTTTTAATCTAATAACTTTAAATATGCCAAGTGATGTAACATTCAAGAAAAAAGTACAAAACTGGCGTGTAAGAGCTGGGCAATAATATAATTTACATTTTGCAATGATATAAACAATCAAGCTGGTGAGATTTGCTATATAGTATATATTGCCCTACCCGAGTATACTTGCGACTTGACTTGTAATGTTTAAATTTATGTACATGCCAGCTACATATTTTTAAATTCTCTTAAACTGTCATTTACTACTGAATTACAAGCATTATTCTGACTTTTATCATATCAGACAATGTACGGTCTGTCAGTAATCTAGAGCAACCTTATTATTGTTGAAAAACATGATTGATTATATAAATGATTAAATATTTGACACAAACATGGTGGTACATGCCAGTATATTTGCACAGGGCTTCAACGTTCAGCCATAATTTGTTCAGCACAACAAATAGAAACATGAAATTAATTAGGAAACTGTCTCGACAAATTACCAAATCTCTAAAGGCATCAAAACTAAGGTATAAATGTATTCTTCAGAGATTTACAAGTGTGACAACCTAATCTAAACCTAAAGAAAAATTAAGTGAGGACTTCAATGCTACAAGAATACCTACTGAAACCATTAATTCCTGAAACAATAACTTTTTTTTGTTGTTAATACACACTACCATTCAAAAATTTGTGGTCAGGTTTTTTTTTGGAAAAATATTAATAGTTTTATTCAGAAAAGACACATTAAATAAATTAGAAGCGTCAGTAAATACTTTTGCATTGTTACAAAAAGTACAATTCAAATAAGCCGTTATTTTAAACTTTTTATTGATAGAATCCTGGAAAATGAATTGTAGTTTCCACAAAAAATTAAGCAGGTTTTCTACAATTATATTAATTAGAAATGTTTCTTGAGCAGCAATTCATTATATTAGAAAGATTAATTTTGAAGCATCATATGACACTAAAAACTGGAGTGATGGCTGCTTTGCTTTAATATAATAAGAATAAATAAAACTTTAACACATATTAAAGTACAAAACAGTTATTTTAAATTGTAATACTATTTCACAATATTACTGTTTTTACTATATTTAAAAAAAATACAAGCTTTGGTGAGCTTAAGAGACTTCTTTCAAAAGCATTAAAAAAAACTCTTTAATAGTAGTGTAAATACTACAACACATTTAACAAATTAATGGATATTTCAGTATGCAAAGTCAGAAAATAATGTAACCGAGTTAAAAGGATTAATTTAATATTAAAATGGCCAAAATCACGCTCACATCCACACAAATGGACTCTTTCCTCACCCCTCTCAATGTGCTTTGCTCTACATGCAAGTAAGATAAAAGGCTTGTGCACCAGTTTTCAATAGCTGTATCAGCTATCCGGACACATGCGTATTACCCAGACGAGTCATTATACTTATATTCCCTTGGAATTAATTGAGAGCTAATGGCATTTCATAGATATCCTTTAATTGACCCCTTTTGCGCTGAGCGGCTTTTGTATATTGCGGTTTGTGCTGAGCCTCAGACAAGATTCAGTCCCCCAGAAGCCCCTAATCCACCTGGGTATCTATGCCTGAGGGAGACAGTTGTCCCATAATACCCTTCACAGTGTGTGTGTTCTTAACATATGGGTGGGGTTCTTCTGAAGTCGCTCGCACAATCTGTGAAAGGGCAAAGCTAAGGACTCAGGCCAAGAGCCTATAAAATACTGCGGTATAACACAGAGGATGAAGGAAGTAGGGCTGTCAAAATGACTGAAAAACTAAATTCGAATTTTCTACATAAATATTATCAAAATTCGAATTATATTCGAATTTAAAAGGCATAACTCTCGTTTTCCGCAATATATTGAATGAACAACGTATCAGCGTTTTTAGCCTATGCGGATCTAGTGGGTTCAACTGGATAGGCTAACAAGAGCATTAAAATGCAATGACACTTACATCGTTGTCGCATTTCGTGCACCACTGATAAGGCTGCCTGATGGCTGACGTAGACCTAAAAATCGAATGCAACGTATTTGCATTCGAATGTGGATTTTATTTATTTTTTTAATTCAACGAATATTCGAAATTCGAAAAAAAATTTTGACGCTCCTAGAAGGAAGTGGCCGCCCACACCGCAAAACATTACTTATTAGTGTTCTTGATTATGGTTATTGATCATTGACAGCTGAACTGAAAAGTTCAAATGCTTAAATGTGGATCTCATTCAGTTAATATTACTGCATTTGACTACAGCTGATTAATTATGTCATTGCAGCAACACAAACTGACATGCTTGTTTCGTTGAAATCCATATGGCATAGCTTTATAAACACTGCAATCACTTGGGCCTTTAATTTGTAAAGGAATAGTTCATAAACGATCAAACACTCACCCCTGGGTTGTTTCAAACCTGTATTGTTTTCTTTCTTCTGTCAAACACAGAAGCAGATGTTTGGCGGGATGTTGTTTTCACACTGTGGTTTTCCATACAATGAAAGTGAATGGGGGTTGTCAAGCTCTAAAACTGACAAAAAAAAAAATACCATAAAAGCACAATAAAACTAGTATACACTGGATGAATCACATGCTATATTGCATGTCTCATGAAGCCATATGATAGATTTATATGTGGGAGACACCAAAATAAGTCACTATTCACAAATGTCCTACAACTTTAATCTTATTTGTACATGTTAAATGTGTACACATACATAAATACATTTATGTATGTGATATATACACATATACTTTTATCAGGTCAGTGATATATACAGTATATATATATACACACATATACACACACACACACACACACACACACACACACACACACACACATACACATACACACACACACACACACACACACACACACTTCTCAAGGTGTATATACGTATATACAGTCGTGGTCAAAATAAATCTGCATTGTTAATCATTTTGATCTTTTATTTTAAAAATTCACATAAATCTAACCTTTCATTGGAGAATAAGAATTTAAAATGGGGGGAAATGTCATTATGACAAATTTTTTTCTCTAATCCACATTGGACACAATTAACGGCACCCTTTTATTCAATGCTTTTTGAAACCTCCATTTAGCATAATAACAGCTCTGAGATTTCTCCTATAATGCCTGATGAGGTTAGAGAGCACCTGACAAAAGATCAGAGACAATTCCTTCAACCAGAATCTCTCCAGACCCTTCAGATTCCCAGCTCCATGATGCTGATCCTCTTCAGTTCACCACTCATTTTCTGTTGGGTTCAGCTCAGGGAACTGGAATGGCCATAGCAGAAGCTTGGTTTTGTGCCCAGTGACCCATTTTTGTGTTGTTTTTAAGGTTTGTTTTTGGATTATTGTCCAGTTGGAAGATCCAAACATGGCCTATTATAAGATTTCTAACAGAGTTAGTCACTTTTTGATTTTTTATCTGTTGGTATTTGATAGAATCAAAGATGCCGACTCAACTATTTTCTCTAATTCTCCAGCTGTGGTCCTTGGAGAGTCTTTAGCCTCTCAAACTCTCCTCCTCACCGTGCATTAGGATGATATAGATACACGTCCTCTTCCAGGCAGATTTGTAACATTTTCTGTTGATTGGAAATTCTTAATTACCACATGTCCCCACAAGGATAGTAATACTAGCAAATTTTGACCTTGTGGGGACATTTTTGAGGTCCCCATGAGGAAACAAGCTTATAAATCATACAGAATGAGTTTTTTTGAGAAAGTAAAAATGCACAAAGTTTCCTGTAAGGGGTAGGTTTAGGGGTAGGGTTGGTGTAGGGCAATAGCACATACAGTTTGTACAGTATAAAAACCATTACGCCTATGGAATGTCCCCATAAAACATGGAAACACAACATGTGTGTGTGTGTGTGTGTGTGTGTGTGTGTGTGCATACATATATAAAATATTAAAATGTTCTAGATTTATGTATTTATTTTAATTATTTGTTTTTTATTTTAATCATTTGTTTTTTATTTTATTTATTTATTCATTTATTTTCTTCATTTCTGGAGCTTGACAGCCTTTTGTCACCAGTCACCAGTCACGATCAAAAGTGACAGTTAAAAAGTTTTACATTGTCACAAAAAAATTCATTTCAAATAATCTTTTGCACTTTATATTCAAAGAATCTATAAAAATGAATTATAAATAAATGAAAACAGAAAAACGTTATTTATGTTTTACTGTATTTATTTTAAAGTCTAATAAAATTTCACAATATGAATGGTTTTACAGTATTTTGATTACATAAATGCAGCCTTGGTGAGCATTAGAGACTTAAAAAAAAAAAAAAAAACCCGCAGCCCCCAAACTTTGTATATGCAGGATATGTTAAGTCTGCACATAGTGTATGATCTACCTACAACTATTCAAATGTGTTCGGTTAACACATAGAAATGTGAAAGACTGCAAATTAGCTTTTAAAATAGACAGTAAGGGAGACGTGCAGAAATGTTTTGCCAAACGCTTGACACTTTCACACCTTTATGATTGGAGGGGTTCTCCTTTAAAGGCTTTTAAGTCTTAATCCAGCCAAAAGGCTCCAGCAGAAATTCAAAGGCATTCAAAGGCACATTTGAATATCTCCACAGCTCTGTACCTCCCCCCTCCAGAGAAGAACAGATAGCGATATCATGTGCTTTACCTTCGCTGCTGAGGTATTATTGAAGTGAGGGATAGCGTTGTGATGTCACAGACAGTTCTCATCGAGTTAAGACTGAGGGGAATTAGCCGATAGATCAAATCCCTCAACCTCGTGGGAGAAATCACAGCGCTAACTAATCTGCGGCTCAGATTTTCCTGCAGGAAGCAGATTGAGCCTCAACTTGTGATGTGCTGTTGAAAAAAAATGTCAGAAATCAAACAGATCCCGTTAATTACATTACACTTAAATGACTTATGCATCGGCCATACTTTAAGTTAATATCTTGTACTATGGATGAAATCCTGCTCATCTGGTTTCCGGCAGTCGTCACACAGAAAACGCATACATTGCAGATTATACAGTATATGGGTTTAATGTGTCAACAGTATTACATGGCCCTATTCCAACTACTCTATTTGTTAAGTCTTCCTCTTATTTCAGATCATTATTGTCTTCTACAGTAATGTGGAGCATAGCATAAAGAATCAATATTAGCTCTACACTGATCTTAACAATGACAAAGCAGTATGTAAGGGTATATTGACTAAGCCTTTATTCACAAAACAAGAGAAATGCCTACCTAATAAGTATCTTCTTAATACTTGCTAACCAACAGTATTTTGTTTAACCATTTCAGTTAGTTCAGAAAAAAACATAAGTTCAATATTTGGCCAAAAAAAACACAGCATTTTTTCTTTACTGATGGGTAAGACTGGCCAGTAAAAACTTCATATTTTTTAAGCAAGAAGAGAAATGTAATTAATCATAAAAGTAATAATAGTGCGTGTTTTGTGTGTCTATGTATAAAACATAACGTTTTTGTACAGCAGAGGTAATTTAAAACAAATTTTAATTAATTAATTATTTATCTACACGCACATTACCATTCTTTTTTTTTTAAAGAAATGAATACCTCTATTAGGCAACAATGCACTAAATTGATCAAAAATTATTAAAAATACATTTATATTGTTTAAAAATATATATTCAAATTTTAAATAAATTCTGGTCTTTTGACCTTTCTATTAATCAAAGAATCCTGAAGAAAATCGAACACAATTTCCACAAAAATATTAAGCAACACCAAATCAGCATTCTGAAGGATCGTGTGACATTGAAGACTTGACTAATGGCTACTGAAAAGTCAACGTTGGCATCCCAGGAATAAATTCAACAGAAATATGATCAAAAAGTATTTACTCGGACATGCATATACACTATCGTTCAAAAGGCTGGAGTCAAGTTTTTTAAAGAAATTAATCATTTCATTTAGCAAGGATGCATTCAATTTATCAAAAAAATATTTAACATTGTCACAAAAAAAAAAAAATTCAAATAAATGTGAATCTTTTGCACTTTATATTCAACAAAGAATATATAAAAATTTAATTATAAATACATTAAAACAGAAAAAAGGTATTTTAAATTGCAATAGGCTAATATTTTACAAAATATGCAAGTTTTTACTGTATTTATTTTAAATTCTAATAATATTTCACAGTATTAATGGTTTTACTGTACGTTGATTACATAAATGGCTTTTGTCCACAAACACAAAAAAATGACAATAAAAATACATTTCTATTGTAAACAAAAGATTCAGATTTTAAATAAATTCTAGTCTTTTGACCTTTCTATTATTCAAAGAATCCTGGAAAAAAAAAATCCATCACAATTTCCACAAAAATAATAAGCAATGTTAGAATGATTTCCGAAGGATCATGTGACGATGAAGACTTGATTAATGGCTAATGAAAAGTCAACTTTGGCATCACAGGAATAAATTCCATTGTTAAATATATTAAAATAGAAAACATTTATTTTAAATGGTGATATTATTACACAATAGTAACATTTTTACTGTATTTATGTAAATTTTTTGAAAACAAAATTTGTGAAAACAAAAGATTCCTAAAAAAAAAACATATTTCGAACCCCACATTATGAGTGGTATCTTTAGGCATATACACACACACTTTACCTACATTTCTACATTTTAATAATGAAAAATGCCTCACAGGAACATTTTTGAGTGATGGCACCAATTTGAATCTTTGAATTGGACAAATTAGACACTATTAAAACATCACAATCAATGAAAGATCACAAAACTAGTCTAATGACGCAGTCTTTGAGTAAAAAATGTATCAGAATTATAGTGAAATTCACAGAATATTGCCAGCATAATCATCTTAATTATATTGTGAATATTTTATATATCAGCCAAATCCTCCTGAGGGCAAATATAAGGACGCAGAATTCAGATTTCCAGATTTACATCCAGTACACCGCACAGAAACTCGTGCCTCTTTCCTCAATCTGTGCATCCCCAGAACACAGCAGCGTTACTGCTGACTTAGCTGCGCAGATGCTTTGGAAGAGCGAACGGCATTGGCTCAGGAAAGTGTGTCAGGCAAGCATATTTGTTATAGAGAGGGGCAAGCCAAGAGCTATCCTGAACAGACGACAACAACAAAAAAAGACCCAAGGTGAACCCGCAGTCAAAACAAGGCCGATGTTTACAGGTTTAAGACGGTAAATGTCACTCAGGAGTCCATTTCAGTGGCTAAAAAAGACTTTTCAAGCAGCAGGTCACACCTTTCCCCTCACACCCCGCCCCGCTGGGTTCAATCTGCCCATCTCCGTGGTCACAGCACTCTGGAACGGAGGCCTTTCCAGGGAGCAGGTGGGAGGGCATCAACAGACACCGAACATGAGGCAGAGCTTTTACTAAAAGCTCCAGAGGCTGTAGATTTTATTAGAACGCATTTGCACGGAAGCGGTCTTCCTCTCTCTCCTCCTCACAACGCCGCCGCCGATCACTCTCCATCCGATAACAGGGGCGAGGCCGCTGAGAAAACGCTGCATCATTCATGGTTGGGTGTCTCCTCGCGTCACACCATGTGACCCGCTGACACACTCCCATCTTGTTGGGGGTTGGGTACGAAGGCAGGCAGGAGCATGGTAGGAGAACCTGACCAAAGCCTCGTGCCATAGTGACACTCAGCGGATTATGTCTAAATAAAGCATCGGCACTGCATGAATCACTCTGCTACTGATCCCACTGCTCAATGAGAAAGGAAGAGAGGAAGAGAGATAGAGGGAGGGAGCAAGAAAGCAACGTAAAAAAAAAAAAAGGCGAGGAATGTGAAGTGGAGAAGGCGTTCATCACTGGAGTGCCATGGCTTAGCCTAAGAGGCTTGAATAATCAGTGGTTAAGCTGTCAGCCCTTCTCTTGCACCTACCGTGTGCTACAAACTCCTGTGCACTTTTAATCAAACAGAAACGCTGAGATCCAGCCACGCTGCCAAGACAGCGCTATAAGACAGGCTTCAAAGTCTCTTTAAGACTTATCCTGACACATTATATTCATTGCAATGCACAGGCACCATACGGCAGACATCTTCTCAAGTCTCTGACGTAAAGTCCAAGTCGAGTTTCAAGTCTTTGAGGTGAAGTGCAAGTCGAGTCTCGAATATCCTTTCAGAACAATTTTCTACTACAGGTTGGTTTCATAAACCTTTTTGAAGGCCAAGCAATTTTGCATATTCACACGTTTCTAATTCAGAGTCCAAGTAAAGTCTTAAATCCCATTGGTAACAGCTGTGCAGGTTGGTTTAATAAACCTAGTTGAAAAACATTCGATTTTTATTATGTTGTGCAAATTGAAATAAAAACCAAGTCTCAAATCAGTTTGAGTTTCAGGTCTCTCAAGAACTGTTAAGAAGAGTCTTCTCTAAACTACAGTTTAGTTTTATAAACCTTGTTGAAGAATAATCAATTTAATATATTTTAGAGTGGCAGGATGGCCAGCTATAATAATAACATTAATTTAGTTTTTTTTTTTTTTCATTTGTTCTTATAATTATTTAACCACAAAGGTTATAATAATAGGATTAAAAATTTATCAAATATTATGTTTTTATTAAATTGAATGTAATTAAAAATAATGAAATGTATTATATTTAATAAAATAATGTTCCTTTGTTCATTACTTTACCAATAATAATAATAACAATTGAGGAAAAATAAATTCTAGCAAATATAAAAATAGATTGCTAAAAATGGTTGAGATCTGAATTTTGTATTTGGAATTCGGTTTAAACCTCAAGTCAGTAGACCCACAGATCTGTGAATTCGGAAAAGCAATGTTTCCTTAAACTTTTCCAGAACATATCCACTATATCACTGGAAACAATAAAAATAAGCTTAACATTAAAAAAAAAATAAACAAAGATTCCTGAAAATATCTAAGAAAAAAGCTCATTCCTCTGTGGTAGGTCAACAGGAAAAATAAATCCTTGTTGTTGAGCCCTGGATTTTGTATTTGGAATCCAGTTCAAGCATCAAGTTGATTGCCTGAATCTAAGTGGAATCTCAAGCCAATTATCTTACAACTCAAGCACAACTTGAGTCCAAGTCTCAAGACTAGAATTTCTATCTCTGCCATACAGAAATGTGCATTCAATGTATAGCTTGGACGCCATGACTGATTAAATTGGATCACTGACAGATTAACAACAGGATGACCTGACTTAATCAAACAGCCAGCCGCATCAGAAGCTTACACGACCCACGGATCTACAAATTCAGACAAGCCTGCAATGTTTCCCTAACCTTTTCCAGAACATCTCCGATCCACTACATCACAGGAAACAATAAAAATAGCCACGCCATCCAGTCAAGCATTAAGAACGACAGCAGCGGGGGGTCCAGGGCCGGTTCGACTCCTTCCCCAACCCCCCTCAGCTTCCTGGGTCCTGATTGATCTCACGGCCCATCGGCAGGTTAAATTACACTGCAGAGTGGCTTTGCGGAGAGACAAAGGGCCCAGGATTTCACAGGCCATAATTCTTTCCGGGCCTTAACTTTGAAAATGTGCAGCATTCAATTTCAGCCCTCGGCAACACTTCGCATTTGCTTATGAGTTATGACACAGCCATGACGTTTTAACTTACTATACGGCCATGCAGAGGAGACCTGCGTACCAATCAGACCGAATGGAGGATGGGTGGGAGAAAAAAAAACACAAACTCTCTGTCAGCACAGAGCATCAGTTATAGCCAAATTTAATACAGTTCTTCTTCTGGCTGAAGCTAAAGACGAGCTGGATTCTTTCCACATCCTACTTGCAGAAAGCACTGAAGTAACGTCGAAATGAAATCATTTACATGTGCATTCATGTTTGGATCTCAGTCCGAAGTGACATCCAGGCTCCCATAGTTTCCTGGCACGTTGGGAATGGAGAGGAAGCCCAGGGAATGGCAGAGGCCTTTTGATACTGCAACTCTGCCGAACCAGCAACTCGGAAGCCAGGACAGCATGAGATCCGGAGAAAAAAAAAAAAACAGCCAAAGCACAAAAAGACCAGCTGCTTCGAGATCATGGGCGTCAGCGGGAAAAAAAAAAAAACGTCTTGTTAGAAAGAATATAATTGAACTTGTCTGGAAAGTAATAGCTTTTCCTAAAACTTCATGCATCTGTTTCACGCTGATGAAAATATACAGTGAGGTAAATATGCAACTGAAACTAATCTAAAGTGGTTTAGGAGATATAAGTCCTCATCGATGACATTTCCAATTTACTCTAGCTTAAGAATCTGCCCATATTTATAATCATACTACGTGATAAGCACAGCTTTCCAATATAAATCCACAAGCGAACAGCTAAAAAAGGCACCATGCTAAAATGCAAATCCTGATTGCCTGACAGGAACATTTCAAAACACTCAAGCTGTCAGTGAAACAACTTCGACATCCAAGAACCTACTAGATCTAAAAGTCACAGTTCTTTATAAGTCAAGCGTTAAGGCACGTCTTACTTCTCAGGAGGTGCCTCTATTTGTGCAATGGTTTAGAAACAATATAAAATCAGCAATATGAAGCCGCTGAGTTGTTTTAGAGTAAACATGAGGGGCAGCTACTGTAAAAAGTCACTGCGCAACGTCATTGAATGTCCTTCTAAAAGGAAACAAGTTACGATAGTTTTCTAATAAAAAAAAATGGGAGGTTGAATGTATGTCTCGATTAGCATAAGATATGCTGTTTGTCTCTGAAGACTTTTGATGAAATCCGCTTTACAAGAACTGGATATAACTAAACAGATCAATGCTCAGTTAAATAAAGTAAGGTAGCATTTTTCATCCCTGCTATTCCGTCTGTGTTAGTTGAAGATTCGTTTATTGTTTGAGCAATCACTCCTTCTTTATTCCGCAGTTGGAAATAGGCCAACAAGGCAGCAAAGGAATAATGGTGTTAATTAAGACACCTGTTCTTCTCAGAATTCACTCACCTAACCGTTGCTTTCAATAACCCCAGAAAATTCTGCTCTACATTTAAAAACTGATTAATAAAGAGAATATGTTCAGGTAGAATGTGCTTGTAAAAAGAGCAAGCATCGGGGATGCAATGCCGTTAATCAGATTGATTGGAAACGTCTTTACTGCTAAAGTGCAGAAGACAAGTTTGAGATCTGTCAAACCATGGGCCGGTATTGATGTTTGCACCACTTCAATCTCACGCAGCACCCATTCACATCAAAGCACTGAACTGGATGAAGACCTAAGCAGTTTTTTGTCTGCTGTGCTCTGTAGATTTAGACCTGAAATATATGCAAGTATATTAACGCTAATGCTTCTAGCTACTCGATTTCACACGTCAGTGCATCCTGGAATGCAAGTCCAAACTTCTACGGTCAGTTTTCTCCTTCAGGTCAACAACTGTCTTGATGGAGCAATAGTTTCTTATAAGAGAATCTTATAAATATATTAACTCTTTGTAATCTCTCTATTCTGATCGATTCAAAATATGGTTTAAAGGGATATATCACCCAAAAATGAAAATTCTGTCATTTAATTACCATCATGACGTTTAAGACCCGTTTATGTTCTTCTGTGAAGGACAAAAGAAAATGCTTTGAAGAATATAGGTAACCAAACAGTTTTGGTTACCACTGACTTCCACTGTATGGACACAAAAAAATAAAACACTGAGACATTTCTCAAAATATCTTCTTTCAAGTTCTACAGTAGAAAGTCAGTCATACAGGTTTGAAATTACGTGAAGTTGAGTAAATGATGACGGAATATTCATTTGATGAGAATTATGCTTTTAATAGCTCCCTTTTTTGATACTAAGGTTTACAGATTTGTGCAAATACATGTTAAATGAAAAAGTGCAATGGCACGTTCCAGTCACGTCGGATAGACTGTATTAAGGAGTTGATAGCATGTGAATGGCAGCACAAAATTGTAATTGCGAGTGGGAAACTCTCGATTTTTCTTTGAGCCCAGAGTTTCTGAGTTGGGGGTGTGAAAGTGAGAAAAATGGCAGACTATGAATTCAAAATCTGTAGTTGATGGTAAATTTGTTAAAGTGTATAAAGTTTCATGTACAAAATATCATTGTTTTGTACAATTACGAATATTTATTTATTGTTTATAACAATTCCATTTACAACACCTTCATATATTCAATGAAGTAAAAACACCCGATATGCATTCTTCATTTTGTAAAAGTAGAGTTAAAAAACAATGCGGTATTTTTTGTAGAAAAGGTACGTCGCCATCTTGTTCCGATCAATGTGATTTGAATGTGCCTGACATCGTAATTACAACTTCCCAACTCATAAATACAAACTTCCCAGGAGGACTTGGACGCACAGTCATTTCTGTCCCACTAATTTCAACAAACACTGAATGTTAATAAATGCTTCCTCAAACTATTGGTCAGATAAGCAGATCGTGGTGCCAAAAACTGAACAAATGTTGGGCTGAGCAATGTTAAAAGTGCTATGTTTACACTTTTTCGGAAAAATCAGATAGCAAATGGATGACTGGTAGGAAAAAAATCGAATTTTTAACATTTTTTGGTATTTTTAAAAGTTTAAAAAGTATTTACAACAGAGTCACAAATGTAAAATGATTACGCTTTTATAGATTTGTAGTCCTGTTGTAAATACCTTTCAAAAATACAAAAAATTATGCTAAAATACTTTTTTCAAAAAAAAAAATAAAAAATACAAGCACTTGCATTGTGCACAAAGTATGTTTCTGACCATATTAAATGTCTGAATTAACAATGAATACCTTATTTGAATATGTCAGTCCTGTAGTTACATCATGACATGGGTAATCCTAGAACTGAAAACCATCTGTAAGTTTCCTCTAAACACCTCAGCATTAAACAACTCTGACACACAGAAAATAAACTGCTGCAGGGGTCAAGGACAACACAGAGGAAGCGTGTGAAGCTAAAGTACACACTCGGTTCGTGACGCGGAGCAACGGTTTTCCAGCGTATCCATAGCCAGTGGGCATTACACCGCTTCAGATAAAGTCTTAGATAGAGGAAGTGGAAAGTACTGAATTTGGGCTCGAAAACGGTGACCTCACAGATTCTAATCCCACATCTCTCTTTGCACGCTTCCCTCTGAGAGGAACTGCCAGAGGGGAAAACTTGAAAGCTAAAGAGAGTGAGGGAGGGTGCGTGAGAAAGAGCGTGTGTGTGAGAAACAGAGACAAAATGACATGCAAAGAGGAAAGAGTGTAGAGAAGCGGGGGAAAAAGCACAACAAAGTCACATCTAGGTGCTGGCTTACCTGCACTCAGTTCACAAGACGGGACGGTGAAGTGAGGATAGTCAAAGGGGTTGTGGGAGGAGGGTCCGGGCGGGTTGATCCAGCCGCTGACGGGTGGTCCGGGAGGGAGGAAGGAAGGATGGAGTGACAGGGAGCAGGGAGACGGGGAGGCCAGAGGGGGGATATGAAGCACTAGTCCTCTGTCTTTCCCTCTTTATCCCTCTAGCACAGAGGCAAAGAGGCAGACACCAGTACCTGCAGCCACTCAAATAATAGGAGAGAAAAGAGTGCTCACATCCACACACGCTCCAGCACAGGGAGGACAGAGAGAACGCCCCTCCCACTCCTTCCCAGGACCCAATCGCACGCAGACTTCACTGGCAACGAATGGGAGTGCAGGCAGCCGGTGCAATGCCCTAGCCAATAAATGCAATTGCTCATATCCAGTTGGAATAATTAGTCCGAGAGCAGAGCAGAGCGGCTTCCCTTCTGAAGGACAGACAAACAGGCGCACTTACCCAATAAGTGTGATTTAAGACCGCAACCGACATTAGAGTAATTAGATTGTGCCGCACTTAACCTAGCAGAATAACGCTGCATGCTCCACTGCAGAACTGGCAGAGGCACAGGCTACACGGGATGGGCTTTGGAAAGGTGCAATGATGTTAAGCAGGCAGAAATGATGCGTATAGAGAAGGAGAAGGAATAGGAACTTTTAACACGGTGATCAATGCGCATGATTATCACGCAGTGACACTTTCAGGCTTGGCGCTTCGCTCCCGAAATTCATAATCAGGGTCAGAAACGTAAAGAAAAAACTAAAAATTCTAAATCAAATTCAAAATGTTGGCCAAACAATATAATAAATTCCTGTTGTTTTTTAATCATTATTATTATTATCATCATTGATTTATGGCATCTGACAGTTCTTAATATGCATTTCTCGGTCTGGTTATGCATATTATCACATACTCTACGAGTTGAAATTGATTTCATTTTAAATGAACTGATCAAATACTATTACATACATTCACTTCTGTTCAAAAGTTTGGGGTACAATTTTGTTTGTTTATTTGTTGTTTGAATGAATAAAAATAAAGACTTTTATTATTATTAATTTAATCAAAAGTGGCATTAAAAATGTTACTAAAGATTTAAATGAATACATATTTTATTAAAATAAATATTTCAAATAAATGCTGTTTTTTTCCCCAATTTTCTATTCATCAAAGAATGCTGGAAAAAAAATAATGGTTTCCACACAAATATTAAAAAGCAACACAATAATAACTGACAAAAATAAGAAATGTTTCTTGCGCACCAAATAAGAACATCAGAATGATTTCTGAAGGATGACACTGAAGACTAATGGCTGCTAAAAATTCAGCTTTGCCATCAAAGGAAATTTTTTTATTTTAAAATATATTCAAATAAAAATAAATATTTTTTACTGTAATAATATTTGACACTATTACTGGTTTTACTGTATTTTTGGTTAAAAAAATGCAGTCATGGTTAGCATAAAAGACTTCTTAACAACAAAATTAAGACTTCTTAATATGAAAAAAAAATCTAACAATTTTTAAAAGAATCTATAAAAATTCAAAACTTGTGAACTGTAGTGGTTTTAAATATATACATCTAGATATATTTATTTAAATATATTCATATAAAAAAATATAGAGAAATGCACCTTAATATCAAGTCTGGGGTGGCAAATATTGCCTGTTAATCAAGAAATTAATTTCTGACTTTTCTCACACTTTCACTGCATAAAACCAAAATCATAGACCTGGAACAGAGCTCATTTCACAAGACCTTTTTTTCTGTTCTCCAGATCAATACTCTGGCTCAGGTCTCGGCTTGAGAAATGATCAATGGTGAACTGTTAGAATGACGAATGTAATGCACATCGGCCAGCATTATCCCCTTCACAGCAGGAAGGACCGATGCGGGGACAGAGATGTAATAATGTCCTATTAACAACCGCAAGGAAAGCACCTCCATATACTTTCAGGATGACAAGGTGGTGCTCAAAGTGGCGAAACTTCTCTTAGCACCCGATTCTGCTGCCGTCCAAACAACCAGGCATTATTTCAGGGTCGGGCTCCCGAGCCATTCTCGGTTTCTCAGAAAAGTACGTATACTTCTGCTCAGTGAATCTTGTGCAGAGGTGAAATCGATGCACCTATCGATATCATGCATCACAACATGGGCCGACATGCATAAAATGAGCAAGCACAACCCTATGATGATTCAGCAGGTGTTCGCAAACAGCCCTCCCAGACATCACATACAACAGCGTATCAGTATTTACAAGTAAAACAGTTTAAACACCGAGTTGACAGCGACAGTGAAATGTGCTATAGACTGTGGCACGCTACAGAGCGCAGGGCTTCCTCCAAGAGGACTGGGTGGGAGAGGAGGGCCCATAAAAAATGCATGAGCAACAGGAGGAGATGTCACATCGAATATTTTTCCAGCTGCAGAGATACTGGTGTGTGGAGAGCCGCGAGAGTGAAAGGTACAAGTGAACTCCGGTCTAAGAAGTGAGGGGAAAAAGCACTTAACTTCCACCGCTAAACCTGCCAAAACCATTGCCGCGCTGTACCAGCAATAACAGAGATTTAGACGTAAATTCATTGATGCACAAAAGATATAATGGCTTATGTATGGCTTGATGCGTAAATATCCACAATCACTATAAAAAACTAGTATTTATTCAGCCTGTATATCGAGGCTGTCATCACACTTACTGCCCCAGTGATTTACATTCAGTCTGAGACACAGATCTGTTTCATTATAAACGCATTTACAATGGGGTTTTGAGAGCATGGCATACCACTACCTAAATCTACAATTTCAGAAAGATATCTCATCAAATATTCATTAATTCTGGAGTACAATCATGCTTTAAATGTCATGCTTAGCAGGGGAGATGGGCACCGCTTAGGCAAGAGGATTTATAACGTGTGGCACTTATAAGTGGATGTCATTATACTGGGGTTTGATGTCTTTAAACAGTGACTGGCAGTAAAAACAAACATATGTCGGCATCAAACAGAAATAAATAGCGGTTTTGTAGTTTTAAATAAAGCGGAATAATTGGTTATTGGCCTGTTACATTTTTTAAGAATTGCAACATATAAATCCAACCCAGGCTCTTTGGGAAGCATGCCTGTGGCGACATTTCTGCAAAATGATGTTACATTGGTTCTTGTACGTTTTGCGACACTTTCAAAGAAAAATAGCCTTGGTTGTGCTAAAAGCAATGTTTCGTTATGTTCATTTTTGTACATATCGGAGCATTTTAGAAATGAAATGTCTAGTGAGTGGCTCTACAAGATTAATGCTCTATCATGTTTAAAAATAATGTGCCACCTACACTAAACCTAACTGACAGTTTTAGCGAAAACAAAGGTTAGATAAAAGCTCATTTATTGAAGAAAACATGCCATTATAGCTTGCGTCGACAAGTTCTATTAGTCTGAGCTTTTTTTATCGTGACTCATGTTTCGCAGGACTCCCTGCATTGCAAGTGTAATGCTGTACCAGGTGAGCTATCGAGCAAGTTTACTAAGTCAAAAGTAAGAAAAGCCATACAAATAGAGCTGATTATGTAATGCAAAAACATCAAAATGTATTACGTTACAAATTCTGCACTATGGTAAATGTTTTAAAGTCAAAACATCTGCAAGGAACCATGTGAAAATAAATAAGCCTTTGTTATTTGATAATCTGCCCTGTAATTAATTTGTGTGAACAGGAATAAAAGTTGTTGGTGCTTTACTACCACTTGTGGTCATTTCAGCTGAACCTGCAGTGAATTGTACGTATAAATACGTGTTTGGAGTTTTGCAAAAATGTAAACAGAGGCATGTTTTTCCAGTTGCAATGCAGTTTGACCCTCATTAGTTTTTGTTTTATCTGGCATAAGTGACATGAGATGATCAGATGATTGGATTGGAAATACTAAAACTAAAACTTCTGAAAGTTACAGTACGTTTTTATAGCACAATCAACTCTTTATCTCAAAAGATAAGGGAATTTTGATTCCTAATGATATGACTCCTTTAATGCTTTTTAAAACATTTTCATGGTCGGTAAAAATATCTATGGATTGTAAATCACCTCCACTGACGCATGAGTGAGGCATAACATTCATTTTGGGTCCTACTCATATGGTTTAGTAACCTTGACAGTCTGTAGATTGCAATGACTATGATTTCATTGTTAGTGCAACAAATAAGACGATATTTTGCTCAGTATAATTTTGAGTAATGAGGGCTATCATATTTCCATAGCCATTCTTGTGACATCTCATTGACCGTTTTGGCAGCTTCATATGCAAAGAAGAGAGCGCAAGATAGTAAAAGAAGTGGCAGCATAAACCACCTCCATAAAACCAACAGCGCTCAGTGGCACAGCATCTTCATTTCAGTGACTCACAAAGAAAGCATAAACACAGCAAATCTAACAGACATGGCTTTGCCTCCGCTACCAATGTAATTAAAGCCAACATCTTGTCCTGCTCTCGTATCATTACCGTCTGTAGACCATTTGGATGCGCTTTGTTATTACTTACTTGCTGCTAAATATAGATTTCCTGTGCCAGCGCTAGAGATTGCAGTCAGCTGCAGATTGTTCCCCGTGTTTGCAGTCCCAAAGACTTACGTGGACACTATATCACTCGACAGGGGGGCAACAAGCTCTTTTGGATCTGTCACCCCTTTTTGGGGGGGGGGTCAGTATAAAAAACTGATTTCAAAGAATAAAAAAAATGAAGGCTTATATTTAGGATACGTCAGTGCTGTATTAACTGTTATGCTTATATACTAGAAGTAAAAGCATGATTTCGATTTTATTTGATCAGAAATTTTCCACATTTTAGAATACTATTAAAGCAAAAGTATGAAATAACACAAATGGATGTGTAAGAATTAGTGATTGGCAAATCAACCAGTTTCATGAGGTGGTGCTTCTCCCTTACTATCCAGTCAAACTCATCCATAAAAAGTTAGTGTCATAAAAATAAAAATAAATCACATGTAGGCACAATATATATTTATCCATACAACTCAATTTAAGCTTAAGCCTGTATATCAAAAAGTCTGAGTCACGACTCAGAAACTGACGACTCAGAAACATAAATGTAATTTTCATACTGTGGAAACTAGTTGTCACATTTTAATCAAGTGAATTTCTTAGGTTTACTTTTCACTTTTCTGTATAGTCATATACCTTAAAGTCTAAGGAAATGCTATTGAAGAAAGAATTACACATTGACCAGAAACACTTAAAGATAGATAGATAGATAGATAGGTTTTAATAAATAAATAAAAATGTTTTGAATTACATATTTGAAATTGAAAAATGTATTAATACATAATGAGGAGAAAGAAAGGAAAGGCTATTGAAGAAAGGCTTACACACAAAGGCTTAAACATTGCCCAGAAACACTTAAACAAGATAGATAGATAGATAGATAGATAAAAGTTTTACTAAATAAAAACATGTTTTGAATTACGTATTTGAAATAGAAAAATTGATTAATACATAATGAGGAGAAATTACCTGAATATTGGACAAACCTTCTAAAAGAGAGATGTAGGTCCATTAGAAATGACGAAGATGGCACAGGCCGACGGGCGTTAAGCACCGTTCACACCAAGGACGATAACTATAAAGATACCGATATTAGCGTCCACACCAGCGAGCGATATCGTCTGTTTATTCTAAGCGCACGCTAGTCTGCCGCTTTAACTTCTCGAGCTCGTTACAGCAGGATTGATTCTGATTGGCTGTCAATTTTTTTTATCGTTCATCAGCTGGAGAAAAATCGTTTTGAAATTGATACCAACGATATCGTTTCTCTTTGTCTTTATCGTTATAGTTGTGGTGTGGATTCTGCTATTCTTTAATACGGAGAACGATTTTTAGAACTATATATTTATCGTTATCTTTATAGTTATCGTTCTTGGTGTGAAGTGTTACATTCACCTGTCTACATTGTATAGAAGCCGCATCAAAGCTACAAATACATTGTGTGGTTACACAGAGGCAGCAAAAACGTGTTCACACAAATTCATGACCGAGAGAAACTGTGAATCACGCGCGATTGTAGCTTTGAATAGCAGAAAGAAATAAGACGCTTGCTTATTGTCGTGACTGAGCTGCTGTAGTTCAGTGAATTCACCCTATAGAATCAGTTTTGGCAAATCATCTGCTTTCCCGATTTTCTGCTGAATCGTATGAATGATATTTTTACCTGTTGTGCACTGGCTTCCCTCTGGTTTACGTCATGGTCAAGTGTTTAGGCCTACTGATTAGTTCAAAGTCTGAATGTCCATCACTATAACTATCAGACTTGCCGTAGCCCATCAATTTTACATTTTCCAAATTAGATAACGTAATATGAGAACCATATAAAAGGCAAAATAAAGATTGAAGGGATGGAGAAAAATAACACAGGGTGCTTTATATTTAACCACCGACGGCATGTCTGATTCGTGAACGAATTGTTCTTTTGAGTCGGATGTTTTTAATTAATATTGAGCCTTTGAATCAGAATGGTCTAAATTATTAATTTACCATTCAGAATGAATCCTCAACATCAACGATTTAGCGTCTCTTTCAGACAAATCCGAATCGAAATTGGTGCTAAACTAAGGATTTGACTGATGAGGCGAAAAGTTACTTTAATTGTAGAAATCGTACAGATGAAACGAACTGCTAGCCTATACTCTATATTAGTTTATATTAAGTTAAATTGAGCCACTTTTGCCTTTGATCTTAATAACAAAAAGTTACACTTTTTTTATCTAAATTGCTTTCCTGGGATTTCCCCTGAGGGTACCCCTATTGCTGTAGCACGGATATGCTGCTGTTAAATATACCCCAATTTGCACCCATTACTCATCTGGAAGTTTCTGGGAAAAGATTTGTGCATTTAAGGACGTTTACCTTAGAATAAAACTTTGTCTTCTTTTGTTTCAGTACAGATCACAACAAAAACAACAATAGTTAATCATAAAGACAGTCATCCTGCTGAACTCCTGCAGCGTTCCTGCTGTCATCCTGCACTGTGACGATCCATACTCCATCTGAAACCATTTTAAACAGTACTCAATTTCCATAGCATTTTTGTTATTTTTTGGCACACCATTTTGCTTAATTTTCACTTAATCAGCTTTCTCAAATGGCCATGGGTTATTTTACCACAGACTTGGTCCACCTGCTCGAAATGCATGCAGAGGACCTTTAAGTCCTGAGATACAAAAGGGGCCGCTTCACCAGCTTGCTGTCAGCAGTCTCTGATTTGTGCCTTGAGGCCCTCTCAAGGCCACATTGCTAAATCCTATTGAACAGGCTGTAAAACCCTTCAGGCGGACAGAGAATCAGTGCAATAGGCATTGAGGAGGGATTGCAATGTCATCAAAGGGACACGCTGTGCAATTTAGAGACATGCATGAATCAGGACTTTGGGGCCCTTGGCCATAGGTGCACAGAAGACATTTGCCGGAGAGTATTTCAGTGCTTAAACAGCATTTAGTAGAAACGCATAGTTTACAGTTCCAAGCATTGAGAATGAAGAGCACTTACGCTGATCAAAGGTGGCTTTTATGTGAACTAGAAGCAAGGATATATACCAAAAGTCACTTAATCTTAACCTGACAGTGAGTTCTTCAAAATATTTGTTTCGATGAATATATCACTTCAGTAAATAGCAATTTTTGGGTGAAATACTCTTTTAAACATCTAATGATTGTGGAGAAACAGGAATCTCACAAATGAAAACAATAGGTAAAAACCTTTATGAATTTAATGTCTAAAATACATACTTAATACTTGGGAGAAGAAAAATGTACCTTTATTTTTTAGTAATCAGTCAGTGAACAGTAAACACATTCATGATATGAAATGGCTTGTGAATGAATTTCTGATATGTTAATATTGTGCATGAATAGACAACACAGACTAAGATATGTGTAGACAGTTCAGGTTTTAAGAAAATAGATTTTGATACACAAGAACTAGTGCCAAAGTTACTGTGGCAAACAAAAACAAAATCATTTATTCAGTGCCTCTGAGACATGGTACAGCACAAACTGGTTAAAAAAAAGACTACAAACCCACAGGATTGTACTGAATACATCAGTAGCACTACAGTGGATTAGGTGTCTGAAATTCCATATGGATAGAAGATAAAGTGTCTTCATAAAACACATCTGTCTCTCCCAAACAACACTGTCAGCAGCTGTTTCATCAGTGAAAAGCACCGAATGCAACCAAAGCCTCTGAAATGTCCAATGAATTATAGGACACGTAACCGCTATTTTTGAGTAACAGAATTTTTTACATTAATATTTGTTACAAAAATCTTGCAGCTTCCCCTCTTTACTTAAATCATTCACTTTGCTTTATCAAAACTTCTGGAATCAACCAGAAGTGTAAAACAATGACACTAAGAAGAATGTCCATATGAAATTTCACATTAATCACAATAAAAAAACACACACACAGTGATCCCATAAATGCAAGAGAAGTATTTAAAATACATTTGTTTTGTACAAAAACTCTTGAGGGATAAGTATTGAATTATTCAAAGCATCTTCTTTTTCGAGAGAGTGGCTACAGTTAACTATTTCAGTCTTGCACTTTTATCTGTGGAAGTAAGTAAAAGTGCTCACTAAAATAGGAAAAAAAGTATGGTTTACTTTCAAATCATATTTTAGCTCTCTTTATTGCAAAATAAATATTTTCTCTTTTTGAAATCCTAAAACTAAGATGTCAGGTTTGCCCCTCAGTATCCAACAAACCTTGGATGAAAATGGAAACGGTACAGACAAATAAGTGAAAAAAGTTACACAAAAAATATTGCTAAAATTGGTTAAATATACCAATTAAGACATCTTCAAAAAAAAAGAACAGATGACAAACAATTCATATACAAAATTTTATATGGATACAGTTAAAAACACTGCCTCAGTTGGCCTCACTTCTCTGGTTTAAACCCCTGAAAAATATGTGCCGATGCCCTGAGAGAGAGCAAACACCTTCACGTTCAACCTGCCTCTTTGGCGTTACGGTGAGGGAACAGATGACTGGCAAATTCTCCTTAAGGCAGACTCAGTTCTTTTTTAAAAAATGTGTCATTTTCTTTTTTTTTTTTCATTCGTTACATACAGACATGGAGCGAAACTGGGTCTGTATAAAATGTTGTGTCGAGTGTTCAAAGGCTCTTCAGGACGGCTTTATTTCTTTGATTGTGTCATGTAGCTGTTCTCGATGCACAGCACGATGTAGGAACTGGAGCAGCTGCTGGAGGTCTGCTGGAGGAGCTGGCCAGCCTGCAGAGATGAGGCCAAGCCTGTCACCGCACGGTCTCCGGCCCTCCACGTCTCACAGTAGTTATCCGTCTGCCTGTGACCCCTGCCACTGGACCCATGCCAGATCATCTTCTCTGGCCTACAGGATAGAGGAAGAAAAACAATCAATTTAGGTGGTTTAAGATAGCCTCAGACTGCATTCAAAAGCAGGAACATCTTTCCAAAACTGCAAAGTCAAATCGCATTGCCTGACTGTGGGATCAGGATGCACAAGTTTTTAATCCATCAACTGGGAAACTACATTTTGTTTACAAAGTACCAGACAGCTACAATGAGTTCTGAGGAAGAGTCAATCATTGGACCGGCCTAAAATTTGGGCACTGAACGTTGAAAGATTTAGAATAGAGTGACAGAATCAACATAAAGATAGAATGAATGATAGATAAAATTATATACTGTAGTTAGAATGAATGTTAGAACAATTATAGATAGACAGAACGATTGATAGAACTATAGATAGATAGAACGATAGACAGATAAATAGAACGATAGATAGATAGATAGATAGAATGACAGATAGATAGATAGATAGATAGAGAACAATATTTTATATTGCATTCATCTCTAGCTCCAGTTCTCTGAGTGTTTTTAAAGGAAAATGGAAAGTGACAGGATGCTCTGCTGAGGCCTCTGTTTGAAGGGTTCACAGGATCAGCCAAAGCCACTGGCACTCACCAGGCACTGTCCCGCAGGACATCTCTGCCATCAAATGAGTAGATAGGAGCATTGTCCTTCATCCTGCTCTCTGAGTCACTGAAGAGAGACTCCCAGCTTCTGAAAAGGACTTGATCCTGCAGAGGAGAATATCAATGCCATGAAAAGATTTAAGATCATTTAGTGAGCTCATTGGGTAAGTTTGGTCTTGAAAAATTGTCAAAATTATCCAAAAGATCAAATGAACAGTCAGTGCCAACACAGATAATCCAACAAGCCTGAAAAAGCAAAAAAAATAAATAATAATAATTACATTTCAATGTTGTTGTTTTTTTGTTCACTCGCAAACTTTTGTGTCCCTCCGAGAAAGAAAAAAAAAAGCATTTGCTTTTGTTTTATGAGGGAAGCTTCTTGAGAGAACATAAAAGGCATGTTGAACTTTTCAAAAACATTGAAATATATTTATGAATTATGAATTTTCAACTGGGCTGCATGATAAAAAAAAAAACATATTTTCATGTAAAACGAAGATAAACGGTTTTCGCTGAAAACCTAGTGTTGCAACAGAACATGACAGACAGTGTTAGGCTAATAATAATTCTACATAGTGGAAAAAAACATAATATTTTAGATTTAGTATCTGATCTGACACTTTATTATTAATATTAATAAATTTTTATCATGTTGTTGACTCCACTTTATAAATGCAAATGGATTGTAGTGATTTTACAGTGGTTAAAGGGATATTAGGCAATGTGCTCTGCCTAAAAACAACCCTTAAAGAGCGTAGAAATCACTGTAATTTTATTACTTTAAATACCTTGAATTCATATCTGTATGAGTAATGGAATATACAACGGGGTTATTATTTGTTTACTAAAACCATAAAAAAAATAATAAAAATACATTTAAAATAATAAAACTATACAGACGTACATAAAAACGAATAAAAATGACAAAACATTTAACTAAAAGTAATATGAAAGAAGAAATTACAAGAACAAATTCAAAATCAAAATAGCATCTCACTGATACTAAAAAAAAAAACACTGCTACAGTACACACCTTGAGGTTAACAATTGGTAATGTCTCTCTGTCAGATTTGCGAACGATACTGTAGAGATCCTGAAGTTTGGAAGACAGGAAGGCTCTGAATGTTCCCTTCAGGCCCACGGCGCGAGCCTGCTGGAAGCACAGGAAGTCTGCCCCACGAATGCCTCTCATGTTGCCCACTTGTGGAGAATTCAGGGCAATAACATGCAACTGTACAGAAAATGAAAATGGCGTCAAAAAGGAAGTAAACACAGGGGACCTGTGCGAATGTTGCGATGAAGTTGATGGAACTAACCCCTGGTCCGGAAGTGTGGACGTGGCCTTCTGGTTGATTGACAGGGGGGCTGGGATGGCGGGCTGGAGTGATGGGGTTCCTCTCTGGTTGTACAGGGTATCTGTGTGGTTGAACAGGATCAGTGTACTTGTTATCGGTGTAGGGTGGGTATCGTTGATCTGGGTAACGGGAGTCAGGTGCATTGGGGTTTCTATTCTCTGGCTCCCTCCTTGGAAACTCGATCGGCGGGTGCGGTGGAGAAATCTGCTCTGCTCCATTGTTAGCTGTGTGGTCTTGGGAATAGTGAACAACGGGGGGCGGCTGGACCGCTGCCACTTCATTGTCCTGAGGAAGAGCCAACAAGCTAGTCATACCTTCAGGAATTGCTATGCACATCCACTAATTCCAACCTCCTTTGATTAAACTGTGGGTGCTTATTTGAATGTTAAAGCATAAAAAAGAGCTTTATTCGCACTGCTTACCAGCCCTCCATAGAAGGGTTTATAATCTCCAAGCTGCAAATAAAAGGAAAACTGTGTTAAAATTTCAGAAGACATGTTAAAAAAAGAGTAAATCCTTATACTGTAATGTTTTGATAAATAAGAATGCATAAATGTAATGACAAATAATAATGCATAAAATAATGGGAAAAAAAATCTAGTTTAAGACACAATGTTCCTAGAAATATGTGCATTCAAAAAAATTTATGTCATTTTATATTATCATACCATAATTTTGATTTAACGGCTCTAACAATGGCAAGTGGTGTGACCAACAAAAAAAAAATTATAACATTTTATTACACCTGGAGTGCATTTGAGTGTTCTTAAATACTGTAACTACTTTCCAAATAATATAATAATAATAATATAGCTGCAAGCAGCGATGACGGGCCCAAGTCCCCAGTGTCACCGTCACCCCGATGGCATCAAGAAAACAGTTTGGTTGTTGACTTGTCTTACAGCAATGAAAGAATCTTTCTATTTTCCAAAAAAACCCACATCACATTCAAACACATTTCTTTATTTATTTACAATTATTAAATAAGATAAAATTTTTGCGGGGTTATCTCATATGACAAACAGAACAAATCCTGCCATGCCATAAAAATGTCAATTATAACATATTTTTAATGAACTTACTGACCCTGACAGTCATGATATTTATGATGTCATGCATTGTAACTGTCATGACTTAAATATAATTTCCTGTTTTATGGTTTACTTGTCACATGACAACAAAATCTGTATGTTGGTTATACAACAACATTAACTTTAATTTGGCAGACAATTTTTTTTTCAACAAATGATCATTATAAAAATCATTATCAAAGTATTTTATGTATGAAATGCATTTTTTATATTTTTGCAATAAATGAAAAGGTGTGAATAAAAATGAGCACAATACCATCACTTGTCTGACACCATCCCGAACTCTGAGGTAGAGATCGTTTCTGTCCAAAATGTAAATCAAAGCACCTTCAGTCTGTCTGCGTGCTGTAGCCATCATTATGTCATAAGACCTCAGGAAAGCCACCTGCTGGCACATTTAAAACCATGGGTATGATTAAAGTATAAAGTATCAGGTGTGTAATCATATACGCGCCATTAGTAGTTTCTTTCATCAATGTCCCACACTCACCCCAGATCCTGTGCCAGGAATTCCTGGTGGACCAGGGGGACCTGGAGGTCCGGGAATACTGAGTGCTAAAAATAAACAAAAATCATACAACACTGTCTGTTATTTAAGTTCCTCAAAAATATTCTGTTTGTTAAGAATTGTACTTATTTTTTCTTACGTGGTCTGTAGGCTCCTGGCAATGACGGTGACCCTGGAGGACCAGGGGGTCCAGGAGATCCTGGGTTTCCTGGACGACCATCATAACCAACTCCAGGAGGTCCTGGTGGGCCCTGCGGTCCAGGGGGACCTCTGATTGAGTCTCCTTTAGGTCCCTGGAAAAGATGTCTTTGATGAGACCATTCATATGTAGGTAAGTACTCAATTCAGGTTGTGTCTAGAAATACCCAATAATTCTTACAGGAAGTCCAGGGTTTCCTGGTGGTCCTTGTACAGCTCCAAAACGAGGGTCATAAAATCCACCTCCTGGCTCTCCTTTCTCTCCTTTAAGACCGGGCTCACCGTGCTCCCCCTTCATCTCATTCTGAGGAAACAGATGCCATGTTTTGCATTGGATAAATCATAATCAAATTGTTTCATTAATACTTTCATTTAGAGAATCACATACCTTTAGGGCATATATATCAATGTTAGAGGAAAAACCTGTGGGAAAAAAATAGAGAATATTGCATTAAATACATTAAATAACGATGATGTCAAGCTAGTAAGTCAGGGTACTTTAGCCTGGGAGTCACTAAAATTTACAGAGGCAGAGACAGCCTTGTTATTCTCGCCTGCCATTGGCCCTGAATGTCTAGAAACAGCAACAGTGGTCAATTTTACCTGGTGATCCTGGAACACCAGCAGCTCCCTGGTCTCCTTTCTCTCCTTTCATAGCTTAGGAAAACAAAACAACACATTGTTCAATGTTGTCGAATATATTAGAATTTTAACATTTGAACTAATTTCTGTTCAAATTAATATGAAATGCAGTTCTCAATACATTTTCTCCTGTAATGTTGAATATTTTTGAGCAAAACAAGTCATTGAAAAGGAAATAAAATGTAGGTTGGGACCTGATTTTATCCATTGGGAAATAATTGGACCAAAGTGAAGTTCATTACATCGGCAGTAAAGCAAAACAGTTTAAGAGGCAGAATTTTTTATGTCTTTTTTTTTTAGAAACCATTCACAGTTAAATCATGTACAGTAAGATCACGAAAGTACTTTAACAACATAAATAAGAGTACATTTTGATTTCACATTGACTTTAAGGACCTTGTGACAAAATATCTTTTCATTATCTGCTGTGACAAGAATGACTGTAACAACCTACCTGGATAGTGCCTCGAATAATCTTCATATCTCTAAAATGGAAAAAGAAGATAGCAAATTATTGCTGTTGCAATCATGACCACTTCAATTCAACATAGCCAGCATATGGAGCTCAATTTGCAACATTTCATGCATGAATTACAGCTTATTTGACACAAAAAGCACTTACACCAAGTCTGTCCAAGGGCACAGCAGGTCCAGGGGGACCAGGGGGTCCTGGGGGACCAGGAGGACCCTTGAAGAGACACAAAATAACTTTTGAGGGAAAAGCTATCTATATAACAATCAACAAAGGAACAAACTGCATTTATTTTCAAATTCAAGAGCTTGTGGGGTACTGACTGGGTAGTCATATCCAGAGCCTGACCCTGTTTCTCCCTTCTCTCCTTTGTATCCGTTCACACCTGGACGGCCCTGCAGCCAGAAAATGAATTTAAGTACACAGCCAGTTAAATATGCTGTTGTGTGTCATGGAATATTTTTTGTTGACGAAAGTTGAGAGACTTACGGGTCTGCCTGGCATTCCAAATTCACCTTTCAAACCAAAAGGGCCAGCTGGACCCTGAATAAAATGAGGTATGACTTAGATGTTGCTCAGAATGTTCCAAATATATGATGGTGTTAACTTTTAATGTAAAATAAAAAAAATGTAACAAATACAAACATACAGGAGGTCCAACTGGTCCAGAAAGCCCTCTCTCACCCTACAGAGAGAAAAAAACTTATTCATTTTGATGTACAGTACTAAAATGTTTGTACACCTATTTAATCTTTAGTATTTTCCTCATTTTTGAATGTTAGTTAAGTCATTAAAAATATGAAGAAACACAAAAATAACTTTTATTTATTTTAATTATTTAGTGGCCAAAAGTCGAAACTGTATGTTTCCTGGACACTTCCATATCCAATTCATTTTCAAACCAAAAACAACAAAACAAAACAAAACAAAAAACCTTTTGGCCTGTCAGTCCACCAAGGTAATGTGGGTTTCCATCAGGTCCAAGAATTAGTCCGGGTTCTCCTTTCTCCCCCTACAAACAAAATTATGTTGCAGTGAACTCTGGGTTTTTAAACACTTCATTTTAGGATTTATCTATTGGTTTCTGCTTACAAACCTTAATGCCATAGCCTGGTGAACCAGGTTCTCCTCTGTCACCCTTTGGTCCCATTGGGCCCTGATTGGTTAAGTAGATGGAGTGTAAGATTGATTATAAAACACATAATTCTGACAATAAAGTTATATATATATATATATATATGTGTGTGTGTATGTGTGTGTGTGTAATGCAGTACTTACTGGGAATCCTGCTTGACCAGGAAAACCAGCCCCACCCTGAAAATCATATAAACAATTTATGAATATTACAAAATTTGATATTATGAGTTTTTCAATGCCGGCAAGACAGTTTCTGCTATCCTAATGCCATCTATCATATTAACAATACACTACCAGAAGAAACATTTTCATACCTGAGGCCCTGGTCCTCCAGTTTCATCATACTGTACAGAAAAAATGACAAACAGTTCAAATTAAAACATGAACCATTATAGGCAAAAAAGCAATATAAATGTGAAGACTTACATTTTCAGAATAACGATAAATAATTTGTCCAGGTGGTCCAGGGGGGCCGGGTGGACCTGGAAGTCCATTTCCATCTCGACCAGGTTCACCCTAAACAAATGATCACATTGAACAATGATTAAATAAGTCATTTACGATTTCAAAGTCACTAAACCACTTCAGACCAAAAGTAAACTCACCCTATCACCTCGGTCTCCCTTGTCGGCACTTGGTCCCTGCAGGAAAATGCAAAACATTGAAATCAGCCTGAAGTACTGCACATCAGAGTGGCTGTTTAGTCAATTTTCACCTAAGAGTTTTATTAAAATTAAACGCACCTGTGGTCCAGGGAAGCCATCCAAACCAGGCTGGCCATCTTTTCCCTGAGGTCCCTCACTGCCTTTCTCACCAGGAAATCCTGGGAAGCCAGGCTTACCCTGAGGAACAAGATATAAAATTAAATTCAAAAAGTCCTCTAGGTATGATCTAAAGATGATATCTTTAGGATATAAATCTCATTTGAACAAATAAATGAAGTCTTACTTGTGGTCCTGGGGCACCAGGAGGTCCCTGAAATTAAAAAGGATTGCAGTAAATGAACTGCTACAGATCAACAATGGTAAATAAAAGTACAACAGAAAAACAAACCTGGACTCCTATTGGTCCTCTTACTCCAGGGACTGAACTGAAGTGAACACCAGAGCCCTCCATATCATCCTGAACACATACAGAGAGCTCAATATTTTTGCATTTTTCCTAAAAGACTGTGAGATGCTAAGTATGATTGACTAATACTTACAAAACCAACATGATAGCTTGGGCCAGGAGGACCAGGTGGCCCTGGTGGTCCAACAGGTCCCATTGGTCCTGGAAGACCAGCAAGTCCACCCTCTCCAGAAAGGCCAGGGGAACCAGAAGAACCTTTGGCACCCTTTAAACACAAGGAGAAAGAAATCAATGAAAAAGGTGACTACTAGATCAATGAAGTTAGCTTTCAAGATACCAAGAGCACAACATGTTAGTTTGCACTTTCAGACAATGCATCACAAAGAGTCCACACTACCATCAGTATAGTAATATAATGTTACATTTCAAGTATTAGAACTGTAGTGTAGAAAGTTTAAATGTTTGTGAAGAAAATCGATTGCCACACTCAAGACCTGCTACCTGCCACCCTGCAGCTTTAGAGGAGAAGGATGAGGTAGAGTAGGAGAGAAGATCATAGAGATAGCTGGGAAAGTAGGAGTTTTGCTACAGAGACAGAAACATAAAAGAACCCTGAGTGGGTTTGGCTGTTTCAGAAAAAGCTGTTTTCTGAAACAGCTTTCCACACAGTGTCCTAACTAGGCGTGACACAATAAAGCAACGTTATTCTTCCATTTTTCTTCAACAATGGGCACTTTTGATAATGAACAACTGCTCTAACAATGTTATTTCCATTACATTTCAAAGTACCCACTGTTGTAAAATGATATGTAAAATTATATTTTAAAGAGTTATGGATTAAAACGACTCCTTTTTATGTATCTTTTACGGTGTTTTTTTGGCAAAATTATAACTTCATTGAAAATAGTGCACAATAAAAAAATCTGTTATGAAATAATATTTATCTTAATGAAAACGTTAAATTTACATTAAGGGAATTCTGTTTGCTTGGTAACCAAGAACACTATCTAAATCATTTTCATAAAATACAATAAATACTGAAATGGTTTATGATCATTTCACTTTGCTTAAATTATCATATTTGTTTTTATGATTGCCAAGTAATTTTTAGGATTTAAAAAAAAAAGAAAAAAAAACATTTAATTATAGTTCCTCTTCAGGAACTCGACGCTGCGTCGGAGGACGCTTCGGGAACGCCCTTCAGCGTGACCGGCTCTGAACCTCGTGTGTAATCAGACCAATAGATGGGCGAGACGTCACGGGCGGGGGACGTAATGACCAGGCAGCTATAAAAGCACGTGCGGTGAGACCAGCGTCAGCTTTTTGTCATTCAGCAAGCGCTCTGTGTGTGTGTCAGTCTGATATCTGTTTGTGAGTCTTATTTAGTGTTGTCCGTCATGAAATCTCAAGACAAAACCAGACACCTAAGGCGAGGGCAGGCAGCGTTCAGGCTGTGTGTTCCTCCCTGCCCGCGTTTCATTACGGGTGCGGATACACACAGTTTGTGCGTTGTCTGCCTGGGAGCGGAGCATGCTGAGTCAGGCCATACTTTCGGCATCTCTGCCAGCGCTTGCTTCACTCCTAGAAGCTGACGCTGGTCTCACCGCACGTGCTTTTATAGCTGCCTGGTCATTACGTCACCCGCCCGTGACGTCTCGCCCATCTATTGGTCTGATTACACACGAGGTTCAGAGCCGGTCACGCTGAAGGGCGTTCCCGAAGCGTCCTCAGACGCAGCGTCTCATTCCCTCGAGGAACCATGGTTACATACGTAACCTGAGACGATTTCCATGCTTTAAGACTGAAAGTCTGGGTCTTGGAAAAGAGTAAAACAAACTAAAAAATCTGTACATAAAAGATAATTGAAAATAGCTAAATCAAATAGGTTTTAATGAAATTTAGAAAAAAAGTTAAAAATTTGACAGTCTAAAAAATCTTTTTATCTACAGGTTTGCATTTCTGATGCTGACAGTGAAATCTCACTTGTACAAAATCCTGCTCCACAAAACTATATATTATACATGTATATTAGTGATTATTATTGTGAAGACAGACAGATTACTTCTCATAGGATCTTGCTTCGTCACGCCTGGATAGGACATTATGACATTATTTTTTTATTTAATTCCTATTAAAAGCATACAGAGCATTACAGATTGCTGAGCTTGTACAGAACTTTTATACTTAACATTCAAATATGTGATATGCAAACGAACATGTGCATACTGTACACAAGTGTTTAGAGGTTTCTCACGAGGTGCACATATTACGCAAACTGACCTTCTCTCCCACAGGTCCAGGTAGGCCCAGCTCACCGGCATCACCCTGTGGAGCACAAAAATCAGTCCAGTGTCTAAAGATAGCTACCATTACAAGGATCTCAACAGAGCTGAATTATGCAAGTCCAAATCCATTAAAGGACCAGCACAGCTATCTATGTATGGACAGGGTTCCTACACTTTTTTACCAATGGATTGCCATGACTTTTCCATGACCGTTCCAGTCGTTTGTGATTACAACAGAAGGATGTTTTAGAAATCATTTTATAGAGACTGCCAGGTTGGATTAACATTTGTATGCCAGACTGTGATGAGAGGGTCCAACCAGTGTCCTCTACTGTATGTTATTGCCCACTCATTGAGCCTAGCCATAAATATTTTGTCCCTAGACTTGGAAATTTTACAGAAAGCCCTGATGTCAAGTGAAATAATGGATTTAAAATGTATGCTTAATTTACAAATGTCTCCAATAAGACAAACTAATGTCATCACGCTGGCTTGTGAGCATGTTTACTCTCCACAAGCATCCACAAAAAGCAAAATTTAGATAATTAAATGTTTTAATGTAACTTTCTTAAGATTTCTTTAATTTCTAAAGAATGTTTAAGGTTTTTCCAGGTTTAAAATTAAAATTAAAATTAAATTAAATTAAAATGTATTTTAATATTATTATTAATAATATTGAATAATGAATATTATTTAAAAGGTTTATTTATCACAATGTTAAATTCACTGTTCATTTTTAGGTTTTAATAGAAGAGACTGGACTTCCTACCTTTTCTCCTTTTGGGCCAGGTAAGCCTGGTTTTCCATCAGCACCTGATGGACCTGGAAGTCCCTATTTAAAAAACAAGATCCTTTTTTGAATTTATTTATTTTTACATTTTTATGACTTTAACAAGACACAAAATGACAGGGAGAAACAATCAGAGCACACACATTACCAGTGTTGGGCAGTAACGCGTTACTAAGTAATGCAGTAATTTGATTACTTTTTTAGTAACTGAGTAATTTAACGCGTTATAATTTCCAAAATAGTAATTACATATAGTTCCAAGCTGAGGTCTCTGTGCATTACTGCTGCGTTACATCATTGCTGACAGAATGCAGTGTTTTAACATTTAGAGGGTGGAGCACATGCAACATCCTCAACCTGAGACCTACTTTGACTGCTTACATATGTGCCTGTGAGGCGGATACTACCAACGAAAAGTGTGCGTTCTGTAGCTGTGCGTAGAGACTCGTGTGTGTGCGGGATGCGTGAGAATAAAATAATTCGCGGGACTCCTGCAAAATAGAAATATCTAAATATAAAATATCTAAAAAAAAAAAAATTTGTTATTCATCTATTGCATAAAAGCAACAAGAACAACTAATATAACATAAAAACGATTAACAGACGCAAGCATAGGCAGAGTTTCTATTTATAACACGTGTTTGCAGCGTTGAGCAATGTTGATTTACGCTGGGATGTTGTGGCTTGGTGACACAAAACTTACTTTTTCATGTAAATTTCATGGATGTACATAAAAAGTAATGTAACTAGTAATGTAACTAATTACTTTTGAAATAAAGTAATCAGAAAAGTAGCTTGATTACTTTTAAAAGGAGTAATCAGTAATTTAATTACATTTTTAGAGTAACTTGCCCAACACTACACATTACCCACATGTAGGGTTGGGTATCTTTTGAATTTGATCAATTCCGATTCCAATTCGATTCCAATTCTTTTCGATTCCCAGTTTCGATTCCAATGTGATTAAATAATGATATCAAACATTT
>NW_015663506.1:257570-293360 GCF_001515625.1 Sinocyclocheilus rhinocerous
AGAGCTGTTTGTGTGCAAAATAGAACTGCATGATTCTGGATAGTTTTGTTTTGTTTTTCTTTTTTTTCCCCAATGGAAGTTGTGGTTCTCTCATGATTCTGAAGAAAAAAATATTAGACAACTAAACAAAATCACATGTAATTTAAGAATAAACAATTCAATGACTAACTCAAGATGTACTTGTTTCATTACTAGATGAATCAGCATTATTGAACGAATTTTTTGTTTGATTCAAAGACAAATACATTTTAACAGCCCCTTTTCGCCACCTACTGGCGTAACAATGTAATCGACAAATCTTAATTTGAAGTGTAAAATTTTCAAAAGGCGATTTACTCTATTTTAATCGCTACCGTACACATCAGAGTTTATATCTGAACTATAAACTTTTATCCCAGTACTTCTGTGATTTGAATGTTTGTAACACAGAAATAATGATACTGTGTGGCTGAAAAGACTGTGAAGCGGTTTCATTCATGACAGACAGCTGCTCTCTTTAGGTCAACGGCAGTGCAAACGCACATTTAAATGTTCGAATCACACTGATGTGATCGTACTCTGCACGGTCGAACCAAGTGATCACTACATGATCGCACACGTCAAAGGTTGAGGAATGAAACAGACGAATCATTGTAATTTAGGAATATAATCACGTTGGTGTTTGAATAGTGTTCGCAATCTTTAACGATCTATTAAATTAAAGTGCTTTGTCATGTTGATGGTGACACCTCTCTTGCAACATGTTTAGCTATCACAGATATTATACTTAGCTTTTTTGGCTTCTGATCGCAAATGTACGTAGCCAAACTTTGGAGCGCTTGATTCTGGAATCGGAATCGATTTTCGATTCCCAACCCTACCCACATGGCCACGTCTCTGACACAACATATCCAAACCAATGGTTATAAACATGCATCATGTCACATTAGACTTACCAGTTGACCTGGAGCTCCATTTTGCCCAGGAGGTCCAGGAGGCCCAAAACCACCAGAGCCTGAAGACCCAGTGCCAGGGGGACCGGGGGGACCAGGGGGACCAGGAAGACCAGGCAAACCAGGCATTGCCTATCAACAAATAAAAAGTTACTAAGTAAAGAACTGCAAGCTTTTATAAACAGAAAATTTAAGAATTACAAATAAAATGTGGCAAAACTGCCACATTTCGCTTTACAAATATATTTTTCTTTTTTTTTTTAAGAAATAACAACTTTTATTCAGCAAGGGCATGTTAAATTGATCCAATGTTACAGTAAAGACATTTATAATGTTACAAAACATTTCAAATAAATGCTATTTTTCCGACTTCCAAAAATATTATCAGTTTTCACAAAAAAAATTTTTTTACATTGAATAATAAGAAATTAATCTTGAGCATCAAATCAGCATATCAGAATAATTTCTGAAGTCATGTGACACTGACAACTGGAGTGATAACTACTAAAAATTCAACCATGCCATCACAGGAATTTTAAAATATATTAGACATAGAAAACAGTTATTTTAAACTGTAATAATATTTCACTATATTACTGTTTTTACTGTATTTCTGATCAAATAAATGCAGCCTTGGTGAGCAAAAGAGACTTGTTTCATAGACATTAGAAAATCTTACCAACCCCAAACTTTTCAAACATTAGTGTATATGAAGTAAATTGAAGATTATCAGCAATGAATGATGTGTTGTTCCAAAATGGAGATTTCTAGCTGTTGAGCACTAGATCTGACTTGATGCTATAAGTTAATATAAGGATGTACCGGCACACTGTCCAGATCAAATCCAGAACCCTCCATGTCTACAAATGTCTATAAAATAAATACAGAGGAAAGATTATGAAACAGTTTTTAAAAGGAAAGCAATTACAAAAACAGCTGACTAATAATGAACTCACAGGCCTATCAGAGCGAGATGGGGGTCCCGGTGGGCCAGGAGGCCCACGAGGTCCTGGCTGACTTTCACCTCGTTCTCCCTAAAATGAAAACATAAGAACAAAAAGTTGAACTGGCATACTATAAAAGGCAGTCACATTCAATTCTAAATGGTGCACAACCCTGATACTGTCATAATAAGCCACGATAATGGACATCAACAATACTTACTTTCTCTCCTTTGAGTCCAAGACTCCCAGGAGTTCCAGGAAAGCCAGGAGGTCCAACTTGACCCTGTTACAAAAACAGATTTTTAATTATTTGCACATGAAACGTATGAATGCAAACACAAACACACAAAATAAAAAATACAATCAGACTTTTCTTCCCATTTTGTAGAGTAAAAACAAACCGTTCCCCCCAAATACACAAGCAGGTATAATTTCAAATTGAAAAATGTACTTGACCCAGGTCTATTTTATAACAGAGTTTCATGAAATGCATTACTTACAGCTTTTCCATCTTCACCAGGGTCACCCTATAAAGGAGAGGATAGAATATTAGTTTTGTTCAGATATGACCAATGCATTATGCATAGTCTCAAGGGCAGAAACACAATGTGCCTTTGTGTTTGCAATGATGCATATCTTAAACCTGTATTAACATCATTCTCTGCTTGTGATGGGGAACACCATAGGGATCTATTACTGTTCTAACACATCAACGGCAAATGCAAGACCACTTATGACACATACGGTTATGGTATAACGCTGTTCCTTTTAAATGGAAATGCATTCGCTAATAGAAAATAGAGAGTAATTGAGCCATTCCTTTGACTGTGATCTGCTTACCGGCTCCCCATCAGCTCCAGCAGGGCCAGGGGGTCCTGATGGTCCAGGTGGTCCTCTTGGTCCTGCCACCCTCTGCACAACTGACCCATCTCCCCTCACTTCTACCTCTGCACTGGGCCCTGCGGGACCGGGAGGCCCTGGAGGCCCAGGAGGGCCACGGTCACCCTTTGATCCAGGATAACCAAAACCAGGATTGCCCTGAAACCAAAAATCAAGAGAGATTTGAGCATAAACAAAAGCCCATTCACACCAAGGATGATAACTATAATGATAACGGTATAGGTTTAAAAATCATTCCAAATGTAAAAGAATATTGTTCTTGGTGTGAATGGCCTTCAAGCTTTGTAAAATGAGAAAAAGCTTAATGTATGTAAGTAAACGAATATGCATTAAAATTGGAAATTAATGTTTACTCTTAAAGGGGGAACTCAGCAACAAATGATAATTTTGCATTCATTATTAGTATTTTATTTAATGAAACACAAAAACAGACGTTAGGCAGATCATCTGTTTGCCTATTATCTAATTTTGTGTTTTACAAAAAATAATAATGACAAGAGGGTGCGTGAATGATAAGATTTTCATTTTGGCATGAACTTTTCCTTTAATTCACATTTAACAGGTGCAAAATCTGTTGTCACAGTTATGTCAAGGTAGAAGCATCAGAACAAACCTTTATTCCTTTCTCTCCTGCGTCACCCTGTGAAAACACAGACAAAAATGATTGACCTGTCTGCCACTCTCACCACTCTAACAGATGGCTGAACATTCAAGCTCCCCATCATTGACTTCACACATTACTGTGAATTTTGAAGGGCATAAAACTTCAATGTAACAATTCAATGGAAGAAAAGGGCCCTCTATCTCCAATTGTGGCTGAACAACCACTTCATATAAATTCAAAAGGCATCTCATATAAGCTATTAGCAGAGCTTGGGTTATTGTTTTTATAAAAGCTGTTATATAGTTTAGATACATAGCTGCTTCTATAAAACTAATAGCTCTGACTCTCAATTCTGAGTGAATGAGCCACATTCAGAACCATTAACCAAAATACACACACCTAAGATTGCATATCAGTTGAATTGTAGATTAATGTTGCTTGACAACCGTAAACAGTCTATAGTTAAATGAACTATATTATTGCTGGATTATTTTAACAAAAACAACATCCTTTACTATAGTTAAATTACTGTAACGGACAGGTTCTCAAGACTTTATTTTGAAACCAAGCTGTTCAGAGAAACACTCAATGAGGTTCACAGTACTCAACACACCTTCACTTCTTTTGCACCGCCACCAGACACAGATCCAGATCCTGCATCGCCCTTCGGCCCCACAAGACCCCTGTCACCTTTGGCACCCTGCTCTCCTCTGTCTCCTTTCTCTCCTTTCGCAACTGTAAATTTGAAAACATCTGATTAATATAAAAATAACAATTACTCTTGTATGCTTTACATTTTGGAAAACATATCTGGCTCATATCTCACCCCAAATTCAGCAGAACAAAATAAGAAATTAGACTTTGCATGTAGAAAATGAAGCCTCTTTTCCAGAATTTTTTTTTACACTGTGACATACTTTTACTGTCATATCAATTTTTCAATTTACTGAAATGCAAAATAAATCTGATTCAAGTTACTGTAGTGCAAAAAGGGACATTTTAATTAACCTAGCAATTGGTGTACAGCATATATTTAAAGTTAATGTTAAAAAATGCCTGTAATATAGTAACAAGAATTTAATTGAGAATTATTGGAATAAAAAAAATACTGTAAAAGTAAAACATACAGACACGTTATGATATTGAGAATTTTAGGGGAAAATGTGCTAAATATTTATGAAAATAATGCTAGAATGCAGAATATCTAAATGGCCCTAAAAAGGCTTATAATGTCTTATTAAAAAGATAAGATAAGATAAGATAAGATAAGATAAGATAAGATAAGATAAGATAAGATAAGATAAGATAAAATAAAGTAAAATAAAAATACAATGACAATATTCAAGGAAAATGGGCCAAACTCCACATATTCATGTAAGAATATGCCTACCAGCAGAAGCTTCTATAAGCAGGTCAATAAGCATAGTGTTTTGATAAAACAATACAAATACAATATAACAATTATAGCAATAAACACCATACATGTGCAGCAACTCTACTGCTTGCTCCCAGTCTGCTGCAGTCCCTCTTGGGCATCTCTACACATCCACAGCGTTTTGCCAGCTTTTCATGCAAAGCATCATGTAGAAATTCTGAGATATTCTGAGAATTCCATTTCCATTTGAGAGATTTTGATCTCTTCATTAGCGACCCACCTGTTGAACCTGCAGGACCCAGCCTGGACTCCACAGAATACCGTATGCCATCGCCAGCTGAGCCTGATGTACTTAAAGAGTTTGAAGCTTGTCTAGAATCATCATATGACCCTGAAGTTTGCCTGCTAACACCAACTGAGTCAAGCGTTTGTCGAGAGTCACCATATGAGCCAGAAGTTTGTCGAGAACCATCATATGAGCCCGATGATTGTCGAGAATCACCATACGATCCAGAGTTTGTTTGGGAATAACCATACGAACCAGAAGTTTGTTCAGAATCACCGTATGAGCCAGATGTTTGCCGAGAACCACCGTGGGAGACAGATGTTTTTTGGGAATCCCCATATGAGCCAGATGTTTTTCGAGAATCGCCATATGAGCCGGATGTTTGTCGAGAATCACCGTAGGAGCCAGAAGTTTGCCAAGAAGAATCGACTGTGCCTAATGTTCAACAAAACTTACCAATTCAGCTCATTCTGAAGAAAGATCACACTTCAGAAAACCATTTACAAAAAATATGTTATATTATAATATATATGAAATATGTATGTATGATTGTATTGATGTGAGTAAAGCCTGACACCTTATTTTAAAAATATAATAAGAATAAGAATATCAATAATGTTGGTTTGATAATTATTATTATCAGTGACTTCACATTCTGTAATTGTGATATAAAACCTGTATCTCATATAATTGTGACTTTCTTTCAAAACTACAACTTCAGTTTTTCAAAATTCCAACTTTGTAAGCTGGCAGATACAAATGTAATTGACAGAGATTTTAATTGTGAGATTTTCACAAATACAAATGTATACAAATATAATAAGTAAAGTAACAACTGTGAGTTAAAAAAAAAATCATAATTACATTAAATAGTTGCAATGTTGATCTGTATACATCAAAATTGCAATAATGCCTCAGGCACTGGCACCATTGACATGGGCCACAATCCATCCTTGGGTTTAAGCCATCTATAACAAAAATCTGAATAACTCAAATTTTTCAGAATACTTATGCAATTTAATGTAAAAAGACACTGTCCAATTTGCTTTACACAAGTAGAGGGCGCCAAATACCACAGTGGCTGCTTCTATAAAATCACTCAGTTTTTATAAAGTCAGTCTAGTCTATCACATCTCAAAGAAATCTTTGCAAAACTATTTCATGAATGATATCTTCATTAATAAACCAGATTACATTTTAAATCTCCCTGCCTTCAAAACTCTGCTGAAAACACTAGATTAGACCTGCATGAACTGGTTGACCAGTACAGTCACAACAGCAAAACATAGTTAAAAGTGCTCAACCAGCATTGGCACACTTTCTGAGTAAGGAGGTTGATTAATGAATTTTCTTTCATGAACAAAATGACAGAATCAGAAAGTTGTAAATGAACCCAGAAAAACACAAAAATGTATTACACCAAGTTTGAACGAAGAAAAAGAGCCACTTAAGTGTTCAACATAGCAATAAATACTACTGATGGGCTGTGCTGTCAAACTAGCTGATGTTTTACAGACAGATCAGTTCAGACCTGACACTGAACAGAGTGAAAGCTCACCTGTCTGCTGCTTCTCAACAAGCGGTCGTCTGCTGGTCACCGGCGGCTGCTGGATCGGCCGAGAGGAGGGAGGGGTTGGCTGCAAATGATGCATACCATTAATATAGCAATTAACATAAATAAACTGCAAAATAGTGTCAATCAAATGTTTAATGCAATGTACATAACAGTATAGCTTAAACAACCAAAGTATATCACTTCTTATGCCTTTCGTACCTGTTTCGACACAGTTTAATTTCATTTCACTGCTTGTGTAGAAACAATCTGACCCTCTGTGACCTCAAATATCAACATCTTAAAACACTAGATAACATTCGATTTGGGAAACCAAAGAACCGTGACACTGACTGCATGGATATTTGTACACTTGCACACTCCATTCAGCCAACTGGGAAAGAGATTCAGACATACAGCTAACAGTTAACAAAGCTCCTTGAAGAAAAGCTTTCCAGGGCAGGACGATTGAAGCGGGCCTGACCTTGCACTTTACAAAACATGTGCTGCTGAAACAGCAGAACCCACTGATGAAATAGCAGGCATCAGGTTCTAGAACACTCTGATCCTCAGATTTCACGCCGGGATTGAGAAAAAGGAGACTTTGGCGAGAGGACATGGCGTGCACTGATGGCCAGTGTGAGAGGATGCTGACAGCGTGTATTTTCAGACCAAGAGAACGATCTTCTTAGGGAATGCAGGCCACGGGTCCTGAGGTCTAAAGATAGGGGTCAGGGGTGGGCAGGTGGGGGCTGTCCGGCTAGACGAGGAGGGGCTGCTAAACATCTGCCATCACAGTCATTGCTGCAGAGAATCTCGGCAGTTACTCTGACCTTGAACACATTACACTGAGTTATGCTGGAGAAGTTTAGGACATGGAGGAGATCATAAGGCACGGAAGAATATTTCCTTGTGCATTAAAAAAGGGGCCATTCTTTGCTGCCACATGTTTTTTGCATCAAGGTCTTCTTGGAGAGCAATTTGGATCATCGCTTGGAAAGTACTGGCTTCTTTGGATATGTTCTAGTGCTGGTACACTTCCTCAACTTTGTTATAGGAGTCTAGATAAGGGTTTTTGAAACTATTTGATACAACAGATCCACATAATGTATAAAGACCCATTTGTACTGTGAAAAATGTTGTAAATGTGTAATACCAAGAAATCGTTTATATGACGAGTTAGTTTTAAAGTTTGCATATATATAAATACAAACACACATATATATATATATATATATATATATATATATGTAAACTTTAAAACTAACTCTTCATATAAACGATTTGTTGGTATTGCACGCGCTCTCTGCACTCGCTAACAAAGCATTTAAAGTCATTGTTAGTTGATTAATTGTGTGATGGATTGGACAAGCCTTGACTGGGCTCATTTATTTAAAAACGGGCTGTCAACTGTGATAAAACTTCCCGGTGTTATGACGCCATTTTTGATTCTGTCGCTCTAGTGTCCTGAATGCAGCTGTGACTTCAGCTGTTCATTCATTCAGATATGTATTCAAGCAGATGTTTTAATCTTTTATTTTCTTTCTTTCTTTCTTTCTTTCTCTTTCTTTCTTGTTATTATTATTTCTTTCTTGCTTCCTTGCTTTCTTTTTCTTTCTTTTTTATTTTGTATTAATTATTTATTGTTATTATTTTTCTTTTTCTCTCTTTTCTCGTTATTATTATAATTTATTTATTGTTATTTTCTTTCTTTCTTTTTCTCACTTGTTATTATTTTCTTTATTTATTGTTATTATTTTCTTTCTTTGTTGTTGTTGTTATTATTTATTTTTGTAAAGTATTAATTATGAGAAAACGTTTGAATAAAATTATAAAAGATTAAGAAGTTACCGTTATTATTTATTGATAGTTTAACTAAAAAATTCATCAACTGATCAGAAAATAATAAATCGAATAAACATTGTTAATAAAACGTGTGTTTAAAAGAATGCAAAATACAAGTAAAAACATTGGATACCAAATTTAAATGCAATTTCATGTGTGGTCTCAGATTTTGGACCCCTGTATACAAGCTTGTCTCTATATGCTTAATGACTTTAAGATTAGAGAATAATTACACACTAATAATACTTGAGCACCAAAGACTTACTGAAATTCCATTTCTTTTTTACAGAAAAGTGTAATGAAGTCAAACATGTGTTTACCACACTGTCACAAGACTATTCCTCTCCCTCTAGATATAATAATCTGATAAAATTAGATTACACAAAGAGGCCTACACAGTTTGCAAGAATGCATGCCCACCAGGTGCCCTCTCCTCAAATGCACTTTCCAACATCCAAGGCGAGTCGGATTGACTGTGAAACAAGCGTGGAAAATATCCCAGAGGGGAATGTGGCATCCATCAAAATGGATTCCATGGTAAGACAAAAGAAAGTTTACTTTACAGCACTTCGGAATGCCATATTTCTCTCTGTCACAGCGTGTTAAAACACATTGCGTCCTGCAAAAGCAAACAAAAACTGTGTAATTTAAAATGACTAGGTTAGAATTAAATTAATACCTGCATGCTTGGCAGCAGCTGTTTAAAGATGTTAAAACAAATATAATGGCAATAAATACTTGTAAGTGAAAGTAAAGACGCTGCTAAGAAGCAGTAAACTTCGCATAACTACAATATACTTGCAAAATTAATAAACAAAAAACAAAAACAAAAATGGCCTAAACATACTTAAATGACACTAAACTGAACAGTAGACACTTATGGAAGAAGATCTTTGCAGTCCACACCTAACAGCCACCTGGTTTCTTTCCATTGTAATTAGCTCTGGCAAGCTCAGACACAGGCCTCGCACATCAGTAGCAAAGGGTTCATTTCAATTTCCACATGGCCTATTTCTGGATTAGTAACACAAGGCATGGGAAGATGGGCTTTAACATCTGGGATTGGTCTGGAGATAATAACATTCATCCGGGACTTTCCCCCAGAAGATGAGCAAGTGCACAGCAACAGACCTGCCAGAACTCACAGGCTGCTGCTCTGGAAATAGCGGGGAGCCTCTGGATCATCATTAGATGTTTTAAGTGTGGACATTAAATGGATCACAACGAGTTTACAAATGTGAGCTCAGCTTTCTGAGGGAAAATAAAAGTAGTACCTGGACTGATGGTGGTCCCTCTCCATCTCCACTTGCTCCGTAATCACCTGATCCCTGTAGATTCTGAAGGAGAACGGAAAACTACATTAATTCCCTGAGTGTTAAAAATGAGAGACTCTTTTCATCACACTGTTATCTAGATGACTGGAGGGCATGTAATACGTCATGCGTCACACTGATGGGCATTAAAGCTTAATCCTGTGGAAAACCTAACTGGAGGCGACACATTCTTTTCTAGAAATGAATGGAAGTGAATTCCAAGCACTATCAGTCGACAAACACTCCAGGTACATTTCATTAAAAACGTACTAAAATATAAAAAATGTTCAAACTCATTTATTTCTGCATTAGAGGCCTCCCACAACAACATATAAATGGTGAAATAATTTTTTCACAGTTTTTTTCTTTCAGGGTTAAAAGGAAAAGTTACTCATCCTTATGTCGTTCCGAACCCATGTTATTTTCGTTCTTACATGAAATACAAATCATATTTATTTATATAGCGCTTTATACAATACAGTTTTTTTTTTCAAAGCTGCTTTACATTAATAATACAGGAAAATAATTGTTAATGTTGTAAAATTCATCATTTACGAAACTAACTCAATTTAGGTTAAGACTTAAGTGTTGTTTTAATTTAGTTCAATATCTATGTGCAAAGCTCATCAATTATGAAACTGTTCCATTCAACTATAATTTTTTGTGATGCTTTTATGATATTTTTGTCCTTTTTGAAACTATAAATAAGCTTCTGTTGTGTGGAAAAGATCTCAGACATTCAGTCTGCACGCCTTTCTTGTTTCAAGGAAGAAAAAATAATAAGGGGTTGGGAAAAGACATCGGATGAGTAAATGATGACAACATTTTCATTTTGGGGTGAACTATTCCTTTAAGGTTCAGGTTTAAAGGGGTCATATGATGCGATTTCAAGTTTTCCTTTCTCTTTGGAGTGTTACAAGCTGATTGTGCATAGATAAGATCCCTGAAGTTGCAAAGACTACTGGAAGGAGGGACTTTGTAGAAAACGAAGCGTTTGAGAGAGGCGGGGCATAGAGGACCTACAATTATAATGTTTTTTGAACATTAAAGCATGTCAACATATTCTGTTACATCAAATACACAAAATAATGATCTTTTAAAAAAGCATCATATGACCCCTTTAATGTAAATTCGGCTCATTTGGTAGGACCAAAGTAGAACAATGGTTCAGTTCCCAGGAAACAAACTAATAAAATATATATATACCATAAAATGCACTATAAGTTGCTTTAGATACAAGCTTCAGCCAAATGCATAAATATAAACGTAAAATGATGCCGCAACAATTCTGAGATGAGTCACCTGGGGAAGAGAGTCTAAATCTGAACATTTACACCAGGCAAGCTATTCCTTTCACACTGGTCTCCTTTATAAAAGACTACACAATAACTGACTATAGCACACGCCTTCAAATCTTTCCTTTTTATAAAAAAAAAACAATCCACTTGTTTGAGAATACAGGCTAGACCGTGATTTATGCAACTGATCTCCCAGCGAACAATTTCAGTACTTTTCACCTCATTGCATCAGCCAATCTTTGGATTAATCACCCATTTTAGAACCGCTTAACATTCAATAGTGTGTGTAGCTGTGATGTGACGCATTTATGTAGCTATTTCTCTTTTCACAATTAGTTCAAAGGCAAAGCTGCTGAGACGCTGAAGCTGAGACATAATTAATGCATGACACATGAGTGAAAATGATTATTTCACTTAGGGCGTTTTTAGACATGTATATCATTTGCTTGGTTCCAAAAAAAGGACTTAAACTGTTACAATGTTGCATTTTATTCTTGGTTCAGTTTGAGCATTTCAAATTATATAGTTAAGCAATATCACACAAGGCCTGAATATCATCACAAATGTAAATGTCATATTGCTCTTTGAACTGTTTTATAAAATCAAAAGGTTAAGTTATGTTTTGACTGAGTTATGTTTTATTTTCTGTTTTTGCTTTTCTTTGTCAATGAAAACTCCCAAATGAAATCATGTTTTGAACAAATCAGTTTAATAAATGATTCAGTGACTGAAGGAATCAGATGTTTAAAGGAATCGTTTGAATGACTCAACTCATTAGGACAAAGACTTGCCACCACCTACAGGTGGTTTTAGTTTCCTATTTAAACAATGAAATTTAAATTTTTAAAAATGAATTCGGTTTAAGGGGCCTAATAATATTACAGAATAGTGAAAGCATTCATTTCTGTCACTGCTGTGTATTAACCACTGCACAGAATATGAAAAATATAAAACGTTCAGGAGTCAGTTGTCTGTGACAGGCCTAACCAGCCAAGGTACCAACACAAAAACACACTCAGCAAAATATCTAATTATCATTATCAATAAACCCCCAGAAAATATTGAGATGTATTGGAATCCAACAACGATTGCAGTGTTCACATATGCCTAAACGATCCAAACTAAACACAAAATAAATGCTCCAAACAAGCCTTTAAAAGTCCTTTGACACTCTTATTTGAACACTTATGGGCTTTAAGTCTTACCGCATCAAAGTCATCCTCATCTTCTTCACAGTGTCGTTCAGCTGCCCCAGGGTCTTTCAACATCCTTATATCACCGATAACACCCTAGAACAAACACACGCACAGGTTACTGAGCTTATTTTGATGGCCATGGCAGGTGTGGTGACTGTAGGGCAGCTGCCCATTAGAAACTGAATCCACTGCGCTTTTTTCATGCCATTGCCTTCCACGGCAAAAACGCTGGCAGTCAGATAACAATGTGTGCCTGATATCTTAGTTTTAAAACACATGGCTATCTGTCTCCATGTAAGATTTCCCTTTCATGGTTTGCAGCACAGATGGTGATAACATTCAATACAAGCAACACATTTCTATATTCAATGGCTAATATAAATGTCTCATTAAAGGGATAGTTCATCCAAAAATTCAGCCATTGTTTAATCACTCTCATATTGCTGCAATGCTATATTACTTGCTTTAGTCTGTGGAAGACAAAAGGAGATGTTTAGCAGAATGTTGTTGCTGCTCTTTTCCATGCAATAAAATTAATGGGGTCCGAGAGCCGTCAAGCTCCAGAAGGATAAGAAGCACAATAAAAGTAGTCCATACAACTATTTCTGCTCTATTTCAAGTCTTCTGAAGCCATATGATAACTCTATTATTATTGCTATTATTACATATATATAATATAGCTATTATTGGGTGGCAAATTTCAAAATGCATCACATGAATGAGATTTGAAAGCAACTTTAAAAGAAGATTTTCAGTGAATAATGAGTGTTTCTCACACGAAGCTCTCAAAATGTGCAATATAGTCTATGGACTACTGTTAGGGTACTTTGGTGTGAAATCTGATTAACTATTCACTATCATAAGGAACAGCATGAACTTCCAAATATCTTCTTTTGTGGCCTACAAAGAAAGAAATTCATACAGGATTGGAGCATTATGAGGATCAGTAACTGATTACAGAATTTCATTTTTGTTGAGTTGATCTCCATTCAAGATCCCTTTGGGGTAATAGGAATTGTGGGTAAGTTGCTGGTAAGATCTGACAGGACTTCCCCTCTCATGTCTCAAGAGCTAAGGTCAAAGGTTTAGTAGCAGAATCCTTTTATGATGTCTTAATTGCCCTTTTGTTTCACACTGTGACCTGCCAAGACCCTATTACAGCCCCAACGCGGGGTCAGATTCACAGACCTGATCGCCCCACAGTTCTGCAGATAAGCACATGGTCTTAATGAGAGGGATGAAACAGCAATCATATATCCTGCTTAATCAGGTCTGTAATTATGATGGCCATCTCCTTATGGTGGAGTTCCCACAGGAAATGGAAGCCACATGAAACAAGGAGCCATACTGAACCGAACAAGATCCATCTGCTTTTGAGTGGCCATTATGAGCTCTGGGAAATGTGAGGCATTTCTGCTGCCTCAGTTGCCTCACTATGGTTATTGAACATGCTTGAAAGCACTAGCATAACTGGTGGAAACAAGGCAAGGCATTCAATCACATCACTTCACAGATCAGTTAGGCTGCTTTAGTAGTACAGCAGCTGGTGAAGAATCTGTTGGCCTATAAAAGCTGTTCTTGTTAATTATTTTCGTATATACTGTAAATTGTATATATATTTTAAATGATATTTTGTTTTTCAAGTTCATAGTGGCAACAAATTATTTATGGAGTTTATATATTATTTATATATTTATGATTTTTTTTTTAATAAATGTAATATAATTAATTACATATTTTATCTATTTAATTATTAATTATTCCTGGATGATTTTCGTTTAATATTAAGTTGTAATGATTTTGATAAAAACTCAAGATAACTTCCTGTGACAAAAAGATAACTGCCTTACCTGACAAAAAAGATCAAATACATTAAAATCTTAAGGTTTTTTTTTTGTTTGTTTGTTTTTTTGGAAAATATAAGTAAAATATAAGTAATGCCTCTAAATATCAAACTTAATATTAAACAATTCATCAAGTAAGGAAGAAATAAATAAGTAGGCAATAAATTACATTAAATTACATTAAATTTAGTAAAAGATTTATAAAATAAATAATATAATTTGATATTGATATAAATACTATACAGATATAAATTGATATAAATACAATTAAACATGAATTCTTAAAAAATAAGTACGCAATTCAATTACATAAAAAAATTAAATGACATGTTAATATAAACAAATATATACATTACATATTAAATATATAAATAATATTTTGCATTACCTGATATAACATTAAATAAAATAAACAATAAATAAAATACAAATACAATTTGATAAAAAAATGATGAATAAAAAACAAAACAAAATAATAAATAAATAATAAAATAAAATAAAATAAAATAAAATAAAATGTATGCTGTTAGTTCTCATCTGACTTAATTCAGGGGAAGAATAGGTCAGTGGTCAGTTTTCACTGATCTGAAATCAAGCTGTGGGGTCAGCTGCTGGACACTGCCAGACAAAACTAACAGGAGCTAATTGCTCCCCTGTGGTTTTTTAAAGCAATTAACTACTCTATTCCAACAAGGAAAGCCGAGTAGACCATTTTACGACAAGAATGTTTGTTGTGTTTTAAACAGGCCAATTTGAGCAATCAAATCATGCAGTCACTCAAGCACAGACACTTTCATTGCACTTTCCCTTTTCTGGCCTAAGCTACCTTGATTTGACTTGTTTTAACCGGGATACCATGATATGAAAGTATGGACTGTGTACATACCAAAAACTTATCAGGGTCTGCTCCACTGGCATGACCAACAAACACTCCCGCCCCGGCATCCAGGTCCATATCATCTGGAGACTGCTCAAAACTGATGACCTGAGGATCTGAGTCACAGTTGAAGTAGAGGGAAACACGCTCATTCAAAACACTGATGGAAAACCGGGTCCAGGTGTTCACCATGGAGGGCACAGAGAATCTGGCTGCCTCGTATGAGCTCTGCGAGTCAGGCTCAGTGTAGTAGAAGATGATATACTGCTTGCCCTTCTCCACCGCTGACAGCTTCACACCAACATACATGATGTTCTGAATTGGGTCAGTGATGGAGAAGATGACTCCAGGCTTGGAGGACGTGGGTTTTATGTTGAAGATGAGGGAGAAATCACGGAAGAAAGGGTTGGGCAGATGGGCCGCAGCTGACTGACCCACATTGGACCTTTGGTCGAACACATAGCCGGGGTTGTTAGCATCGTCAAATACTTTGGCGACGCCATCAGGTGGAGGATCGCCAATTAACTGCAACAGCGACACTCCACTTTCTTCTGTGGAAGGAAAGGAAAAGAATATAAATGGACTGCAAAAGTGAATGGTCAGGGATGGGCAGCAGGCTGGGACTAGGTTAAAAAGCACTTTATTAGTCTGCTCAAACATGTATTGTAGAGGAAGTGCTCAACATTGACAGCTGTGATGGGAAATTAAGGGGTGCGTCTTGACTTTAGTAGTTGTGAGAATTTATTATTTTTGGCTGTACACGGCATCTTGAGTGAGCTCAAAGTAATTTCATCCTTTTTTCAGGAGGAAAATGTGTGAATAAAAAAGACAGATGACCCTCTAAAGAATAATCAATTTCATGTAACTCGTGTTTGGGACTTTTTGATATCCTGAAACAATATACAACACTTTTGATTTAACAAGAATGTACATTTATCAGCCAATAAAATTTCCCAGGTTTAATAGAAAGTGACCCCTTGGATTTATTGCTCCCAGAGGACCTTCTTAAGGATGAAGTTTACTATGTACGTAATGCACTTCTTTTCAAAAAATATAAATATGTTTTATACTATGTGAACAACCTAAAAACATTTTTTATAAGACTTGTAAGACAGCAAGTTTAAAAAAAAAGTACTTATGCTTGAGTCGAGGGGATATAAAACTTGTTATGGCCTGAGAGGGGAATTTCCTGCCAACTATTACAAATTTAGGCTCCAAAATAAAAGCCATGTAATCAGAATTTGATACAAAGTATTGAAGAAATGAATTTTTTGAGAAAACTGTCAATAAAATAAAATAAAATAAAAAACTAATTTCAATAAAATAAAGTCTTCTCAAAAACAAAACAAAACAAAACAAAACATTACTGGATACTACTTTATAGTGTATTTATAAATCAAACTCAGACTGCTGGGTGAGATCGTGAGACTTTAAGAACTATGGATGGAAACCTTCAATCTCATGCTAATATCACTCAGCACAGACATATTTAGCCAGTTGTGAAGATAAGTTAGACATGGAAACATCACAGGCTCCATGTGCTGACATGTCGTGAGGAGGAGGGAAAGGTGTGAGGTTACAGCTGGACAGCTAAAGACCCTTCCTGCCTACATACACACACACATCCTTTGGGCGATTCTGCTTTTTAAATATAGAAAAGTAAAAACAGGGTTTCTTGCCAAAACATCCCTCCTTTTTCTATCACATGAAAGATGATTTTGTTTTGTTAGACAAAATGAAACAGCATGAAGTGAAAGCCCAAACAAAAAAACAAAACAAACAAACATGAAACACTAAAGTGCTCATTATACTGATGTATAAATGTGTGTTTTGTAAACGTTGATAGAAACATTAAGGATTATGTCAACTTTGAGCTGCTTTCATGCTGTAAAGTAAGTCTTTTGAACCATGACGACTTTGTAAACGGTCTGAAAAAAGACTACCAAGTACAGCTCATGAGCACATGGTCTTATTTATCAAACAAGGATCAAAGTCTTTTAGGGGCTTACATATTCATTATTAAGTTCTTCAGATGGTGCTTTTGTTATGAGTTGAAACAAAACTCTTCTTGCCTTTGTTGTACATGAAAGGATTAGAAAGAAAATACACCTTACATATGGTTTTGGTGTGACGTGCATTTTTAGTGGATAATGTTTAGCTTGTGAACCTAATCTTTGGGCTGATTTAACTAGACAGAGGAGAACCACTCTTCCGAGTTTCACTATTCAAAACGTAAACCGTGTCTTTAGATCATGACAGGATAATGACAAGCTTAAAAGAGGAGGAGCTTTTGGAGCTCACCTTGCATTCCTGCACATGTTCAGGTGCTGTTGTGTAAACAGTGGACATGCTAAACCAGCATTCAATGGCTAATGGCCACTTCAATGAGAGACTGAAGTTTTCTGAGACATGTCGAGCTTGTGAAAATCACTTTAGGGAAACCAAAATCCCGGACTTTTGCTTTTCTGACAGCAGGCAATAAATTCTAATTCACGAATCCAGATGTGTGTCGGGATAGAATGAGACTTACAGAAGCCCCTGAGGCCATGTGTGTCTGCTCTTGTACATGTATACAACAAACCAGACATTTGACACTAATGACTATCATAAAGACTTTCAAAATTTTTGCAACTGAAAAGTGCTTCCATTTTTGACAGTATCGTCATTACATGGTCAAGCCGGATGAAGACTAGGTAGTGCCAAGGAAAAACTGAATCAACAGCCTAATTTCAAAGTCAATAGATGCAACTGATTTACTGATGCATGAGTGTGAAACAGGGTATTCAGTGAGAAGGGAAACATTTTAATTGTATTTTTCAGGATTGGCTGGATTGTTTTGGTTACATACCAAAATAAAAAATAAAAAAATCTAAAACAAATAATATATTTAAAATAAAAAATATAAATGTAACAAAAATATGAAAATAAAAAAAATTAAAGAGGAGACAAACAATACAATGCAACTATAAATGCATACGTTGATGTTATTTACTGAAAGTAAATATTCTGGCTAAAACATTTACTCTGTCAGTTCTAGTTGATTTCATCTTGTACAAGAAAATAAAAAAAAACTACTTTTACATGTCTGCTGAGGTATATTAACTTCTTTCCATGACACACTGCTGATCACCTGTAACATTCACATGCTCCTCAAACAAGCCAACCTTGACATCAGTATGCGTCAATGTTTTACTAGTTTCTTGGTGAAGAAGAAAAAAAGGGCCACCTAGTTAAGAGTTAAAAATTAGCAGTTTAATTAAAGTGCCTGTTTATTGATCCAAACTAAATAGGCTGGTTAAACCAAACATGAAAACTATTGCAGGTGCTATAGGCTAGTGGCCCTTATAACAGAAAACGCAAATATAATGTTAAACTTCAGGCCCCTTACACATTTTAAGTCACACATCAAAATATGACTTTAGGGGCTCATGAGAAATGCTTAGGTCCTGATTATAGCTGGCAAGAGGCAGAGTCCACACGCTGACAAAAGAGTATACAGGGCATATCTAAATGACAAAGGGGCCTATAAAACTGTGAAAATGTGAAAACTGCAACATTTTCACATCACATCAATAAAACATGAATCAAACTGAACTTCAATTGAAGAAAGTAAGTTTTAACACTCTGTTTTAAGATCATGAATACAAAAAAACTCACTAATTTTCAGATTTCCTGGTTATGAGTTTTAGCTTGAAGTTAGATTAGTTTACACAAGTTTGTCACTTTAATCTGTGGCTGCCGCAGAATGTAATTTCTAATCAAGCTTAAATAAGATGTGAGCTGTAATCAGTTTATCCTAAAGCTTTAAGAGCCACTTACTGGGCGTCCCTTCTTAATCCTGACATAAAAGGCTAAATCATCAATGTCATTCACCAATCTTGCACTTTGAAGCTTGAATATGGAGCATGATCATTTGTGTGAGTAAAGAACGGCTGTACATTTCAAGTCAAATGTCACAGATGACCTAATTATACCAAACAGGCCTGTGTACAAATTTGTCGATTTGTACCTTTTATTGCACACTAGAGAGCATTAAAGACTGGACCGTAATACATTTCCGTGCAATTGGAAACCTGCAAAGGAACACTTCCATTTCTTTAGCCAATACAATGGAAGACATAAATACTGTATGATCCAATTTGACATCAACACTGCCAATTTACCCCAGCAAACCCGTTTAACCTTGGAGGCGCCATAAAGGCACAAAGAACATCTCTGCTAAGATTCTCAACACAACACTTCCACATTTTAACTTTTTTTCTGACAGTCAAGTCATCTTGGCAATTGCCCTCTCAGTTGATACATTACAGAATGAATTGAGCACACTGTCTATTGGCACTCAAGAGACTCCATTGTTGTGGAAAAGGTCCATGAAAGGCCTCTGACCCAATGAGAAACCTAGCACAATCACTTCCATTTTCCCAATGAAGCCATTTTTTCCCAAATCTAATAGTTCTATCTACAAGCTTCACTGGAGCCCAGACACCACATAAACCCATTATGATCTGTGACACTATTTGAGAAAGCTTTCAGAACAGTCATGGGAGGATATGAGACGAGACCGTACAGAAGATGAAATGCGTGAGCAGCAGTGAGAGGGAGTAACTGACTAAAAGTAGTGACATTACTTACAGAACAATTTTTAGCACTGTTACAGCAGCTTTAAAAAATAATGTTACAGTGGCCAAAGGTACACTGCAGCTCAAAACATTGGGGTCAGTAGGATGTTTTTTTGTTGTTGTTTTGTTTGTTTGAAAGAAATTATTACTTTTATTCAGCAAGGATCCATTAAATTTAACAAAAGTGACAGTACGTGCATTTAGTATGTTACAAAAGATTTCTGTTTCAAATAAATGCTGTTGCATCTTTTAAACTTTCTATTCATTAAAGAATCCTGAATAAAATTTATCATGGTTTCCACAAAAATATGAAGCAGTACAACTGTCGTCAATATCGATACTAATAAGAAATGTTTACTGAGCACCAAATCAGCATATTAGAACGATTTCCAAATGATTGTGTGACTGAAGACTAGAGTAATGCCTGCTTAAAATCTAGCTTTGTTATCACAGAAATAAACTGCAATTTAAACTATATTAAAATAGAAAATTATCTTACCGGCCCCAAACTTTAGAACAATAATGTAAATCAAAGCAATACATCTCTGTTCCTTAAAAGTCCAATTCTTTTTTTTTTTTTTTTTGTGAATCAATTGATGTCTCAAAAAACACTTCACTTCAAATCACTCGGCCACAAACCTTACAAGGTAATATTCTGCAAATTTATATTTCAGTTTAATACAGTCATCCTAATTTAGACTGTTTTTGTGCCAGACAAATACAAATACATCATCTTAAAATATGCTGCTACTTAAGGAGCTTTTTTGCAGCTAACTACTCTTTTAAAAGTAAGGTTTCAAAGGCTTTCCCAGCAGAGGGGAATTCTGATGAGGAATGAAAATACCTTAAATTAACAGACTAATTAACAAGAAAACCAATCAATTGTAGTTAAAGGAAGACTAGACAATCTGTTACATATTAGCTTGTCCTTTACACATGGCCCCAGAGCCTCACAAAAACGAACAATGGCTAGACGCTGTCCCATTTAACAATCTATTGCCCCAGACAATTTCACTTTCCAACACAAGCCGCACACCTGGAATTCACTTTTTAGCCTGCGATGAAACAAACGTCGAATCCCTCACATGTAGCTAACATGAGAACTGTATAATTAGCATAACTCAAACCATGAAGGAACATGTGCAATCTGCACGACCATAGGGACGCTTTACAGGAAGCTTTACAGCCGCTGAGAAAGCCTTACTTTCTGACATGCTGCTTGCATTATAAAAAACATTAATATTGTGGTTTGATCTTATTTGCCCTAAATCAGTCCTGAATGATTCTAAACACTGCCAGATCTAATTTAATTTAGATGTTTCCATTATTTAAGATGACTCTAAATGAGGTTGATGAAAAGATTAATTAAACATCCTGTACACGCAAACACATCTCCAAATCTACAGCAGAATCTAACATACAAGAAAGCCCGGGGCTAGTTGGTTTATATATATATCCAGTAAATATTTCTTAAGGTAGGATTTTTAAGGTAGTTTCTATATATAGCCATATACATAGTCTTGGATATCTCTACCATTTATACACAGGAAAACAATACATATCATTGAAAACTTGATGTTGCCCCTATAGTCACAATGCATGGGGAAAGCTGTTACAATAGCATATATATATAGTTCAGTCATGAAACTCTAGATGGCACAGGCGACGGGTTGTTAACGTAACCGATGATATTCAGAGAGTTAAACGACTTGGCACAAGCTGATTGGTTCATGCTGCATATGCAGCCAATGAGCTTACTGCCTTGCATTTATATGGCTGGCTAGCATTCACTTGAGATTCCTGCAGCGCGCTTTCAGTGCTCCGAGAGTTGTCATGATTGAAATACATATTTATAGGCTTTGTACCAAAATTTCATTATTTGCATATTTGTGCCCCTTCAGATTGACTTGGATGGTCTCCTCAAACATGATGTCCACTCAAAGTTGTCAATATATCAAGCTGTCTGAAAGATAATGCCTTTTTTAGACACACTTTTAAGATAAAGAGCACTTGGCCCCAGCAAACACAGGAAATTCAAGCAAGAGTCTACAACAGCCGAAAAAGTTTTTTTTTAATCATATAAAACCATCCGCAGTAGCTATTCATCATGACTCTGTTTGCTCATTGTGTATTTATATATGTTCATTTGCTTCACATGACAGTTTATTCTGTAACCGTGTTTCTAGATGTTTATCACAAAATCACACAAATACCAACGGTATGCTCTCAGGATTTACTTGGCAGAGGATTGCAATCATAAATTCAGCCTGAACATATGGACTAACAATTCTGTTTAAAGTCACTCCTGCCAAAAATGTTAACCTGAAAGCTGCATTTACTGCGTCTCAGCACAAAGACATACTTATTAGAAGACAGATGGTACTATCCTCCAGCCACTGAGACGATGAACATTTATCTGTCCTCCACAGTGAAGAATAAACTCTGGAATGAGGGGGGAAAGTCATATGAACGGCATTCACTGTCAAAAACAACTCGAGATCAAAGTGTTTGCCTCCCAACCCTATATTCAATAAAAAGAGCTCATGTTTCAATACGGAAAACACTTCGTTCCAGGCAAAGTACAGAAGACTCTGAAGCATCTTTATTTAATAAAACCAAATGAACCAAAACAACTCATGGCATTTTGAACATACCTACTAACGACACCAGAACTGATTCTGTTTAACTTGCATTGCTATTTATTAATAAATCAGAGAGAAAGGGACCTTGCCCTGCCTTAAAATACATGCTTGCATGGAGGAATGTAATACATCCAGCTTACAGGTTAACAATTTGACCAACTGCATACTCTGATAAGAAACAGCATGCATTAGAGAAGATCAATGTGCAGAGGTGTTTCTCTGCGTTTACTTGTACTTGACAAATACCAGTTCTAAGATACCCCACTTGAATGTAGGTTAAGAAAGAATGTGGGGTATTTTTATGGTGAATTTTTTGACAATCTTTTACAAGTTTATTCTCCTATGTTCACCAGGTCTAACCACATTTATGAAAACTATAATTATCTGTGCAATTACAATACAATCACAACTCAGGGAGGAGTCCCAGTTTAAATCATACCTCTCACCCATTCCTCCAACTGCTAAACAAAGTTAAGCTACTTTGTACCATCCATTTTTATATCATTGAAAAATTAAATGTACTCAACAGATTAGGTTATGCTATTATAGATGCTGCACATATTCAGGGCTTCACACATTGGTTAAGAGTCATGATTCCCACATCTTCTGACCAATGAATTTACAGGACATTTCCAGCCATTCTTGATTACTTGATAATTTTAGGCAATAAAAAAGCTGGGTAACTAAAAGAAAGAAAAATTAATGAATTAATATAAAATATTTTATATTTAATAAAATTAGCTTATATTTAACATATATTATAAAATAAATGATAAAATAATTAATTATAATAATTTTTAATTATAAATATAAAAAATTCCATCCAGGCCTGAAAACTGAAAACCACAACAATCCAAGACCGTGGGAACTGAGAGTCGCATGTGCTTTGAAATACAAAGACATAAACATGCAAAGACTTGATTTAGTAGTGCCATGCAGTCATCCTTCACATTTCCATGCAGTTTTGACAAGCGTGCAGAGTGAACACGTTAAAAAACATCTCCCCAGAGAATCTGTGTGCTTACAACTGTTGAAGACCACACAACACTTACGGACAAACAAAACCCCTTCTGAGGACTGGTGAATGACAAACAGACAGACAGGTGGTACTGGTTGAAAATGCATCTCTCTCCTTTTTTAAGAGCAAAAGAGATGGCATTCTAACCGGCCGTTACCTTTCTGGTTACTAACTGACAAGCACCGATATCCATCATGCTTCTCTTCGGGCAGAGAGTGGCACTCCACGGGGAGGCGGCCCTCATCCAGGAGCGTCCAGCAACTGTCACGCAGGACCTCGCAGAAACTGCGACAGGGCAGTCGGGACGGCAGTCCAGGTGGGCCGCACCGAGGTGTCAACAGCAGGCAGAAAAACCATTCCAAGCTATAATGGCAGTTTGACCGCAACAGCCATGCCCATTCGGTCAAAACCACCTGAACTTCCTCCACGCTGCTTTGATTTAGAAAATTTGGTACTGTGAAACTCTCCACTCCCATTCTGGTGCAAAATGGCAAATCAGAATCGACTGGCAAGCAGCGCGGGGATTCGACGGCCGTTGGCATGCTAGCTACTAAAAACTCGCTTTCAATGGTTAGTAGATTATCTGAGACAGAGTATTCAGAGGAATACAATGTTGTGTTATCATAATCATCATGCTCTGTAGAATTACGCCCATTTGAATCATTATAAGTGCTAACATTTTTATGAGAAACATTCATGCTTTCATTAAATCGACTGTCTGTTGGGTTGCTGATGCGCTGAAGTCTATCCATCTGCTCCTCTTTAAAATTTCCCACATGCGATCTAGCATCTTCACCAGCAATACCCAAAAAGTTGGTTGACGTAACATAGCCATCCTGTCTTTCATATCCAGATCCAGATCCAGATCCGGAAGCAAATTCAGACCATGACCCACTTATAGATTCTGACTCAACCCCTAACCCAGACCTGAACTCTGATTTCCTCTTAAAATGACCTCCATCAGAACTGACCTCTTTCAGGACCTCAGTTACAGAAGCACTTGTACCTGTTGTTCTATGCGGTTCTGTCCTCGGTGGTGATGTGGGCCTTACGGTTGTCAGGTAAGCCGGTGTCTGTGCGCCCTTTGCATTTTCTTTCAAGTCATCGAACCAGAACCAGCCATGCGTGTGGCGTATCCTCAAGCACACCAGAATAAAGAGGCACAGCCAAAACCTGAGCTTAGACATCACGTTCACTTCCAGTCATTCAGCAATTCAAACAGGATCCTGACATGCCCTCAATAGTAATCCACACCACACACACACAGACTCGTCCCTGGCTCACCGTAAAGTCACCACAACCAGCCCACAAGCCAGGCAGGAAAAGTTTAGAGGAGGAGTAACATATTTAAAAGAGAGCAGGGGGCTGGTTCGTCATTGGCCGAGCTTGGGACCTTTTCCTCCCCCATAGCTCCATCTCCCCTTTGTCCTTGTGAAAGAGTGTCTCTGATGATAGATATTCTTACCAAAAATGCCTGCAAGGCGTCCTTTTGTATACCCCGGTGCTTCTAAATGCCCTCACTGATGGAATTTAGAGTTGTTTCAACTTACTTTTACAGCCTTTAAAGGGGCAGAGAAATTCCACAGACCCCCTGTTACACAGAAACAAGCTGCTTAAATACTCAAAACACCTCTTAAATGCAGAAATGTATGCTTTTAATGGGTTTGTCATTTGCCGAACCTCTGATGTTAATTCTAGTTGAAAAAAAATAATACTAAAGTTGCATTTTCTGAAGGAAATACCATTGCTTGCCAGGCATGAAAAAAATCATATTTAGGTAGTTTATGAAATTCTGCATCAGAGACACTTCTCCAGTATTACAGTAACAGTAACAACCAAAAGCACACACACATTCATTTAAAAGGTGTATAAATATTAATAATCAGAAAGTCAGTCAGTCTGAGGAGAGTCAGTCTGTTGTGCAATCACTGTAATTATTTTTTTTAGAGTTAATAGATCCTACAGATCCCAAACTATGCTACCTAGTTAGAACAACTTCCTTAGGATCCTTCTGATGATATGGTACAAAATGTAGTCCCTGTTTAGGGGACAGAGGCGTCATGAATCACTTCATAACTACATCAGTGAAGTTCAAACAGTAGCCAACTCCACTCTCCAGCTTTGAGCTGGAACAAGCTGTCTAAAAACTCGCTCACCTCCAGTATATGGGCTGAAACCAACCCCTATCCAGTCAATATAAATCTTGCTCTCTGGCTAACTTGCAATTAGTTTTGCCCGAGCCCACCCCTTCCTCTGCACTTTAAGCAGGACACAGTTACAGAGTTATCTAGAGCTTGTGCACTTGTTCAGACAAGCCTACGTGAGCTGGTGACAGAGACCCTCTACATGCTAACTGACACTCTATGAGGACTGTCAAACTATGAAGATTTCTTCTGAAGAAACTTTCAAAATATGCTCACATGCATCAATGGACGTTGTGCCTCTCTCGGTACACTGTAAAAAGTTATTTTAAAAGTTTTAAATGAAGTAAGTTTTACAAGAAAATACTATTTCAATATTTCTACTTCAATTTCATGTTCCTTACCGTTTATTTACAATGATTTGTGACATTTACTAGCAATTTCTGAGTAAAAATGGTTTCTATACCATTTTTTCCATTGTATATAAGGTATATGAATATGCCATTGTAGATTAACATAATGCAGTATCCTAAATTGACTCCAAATCAGTGAAAATTAATTACATACAGTCACTAAATCATGCAGAAATCTGAACACAGTTCACAGTTCACATAATTGCAGGAAACACAACAAAAATAGTTTTCATTTGCTGCATCCTGTATGTGATGATAAGTCATTTATACCTTTGATATGTTTAAATGAATAAATGAAATCATGTTGTTGTTTTTTTTAAAGCACACTGTCAGCTAAAATTACAGTAAATACCACTTTAGTCAGAAAAAAATGGACTACAATTTTGTCAGGAAGAAATATTGACAAAATTTTTTAAAAAAGACAATTAGCACAAAAATAAAAACAAAAGATATAAAAACAACAACAGCACATACATCTGTTGTACATACATTTTTTTTCCCAGCACATACCTACCTTTAGTAGTGTGAAGTACATTGGTTAAAAAAACTCACCTCAGACTAACACTATAAGCCAAAAGATACAATGAAGCCTTGTGTGAAGTTGTGGACAGAACAGACAGAGCACTGGGTTTAAGATGATTTGAAGACACATAATTACTCTTTAGGGTTTTGATTTAAACTGTATAAAAGCTGAAGCAGGGGATTTGGTTCAAAGAAGATTCTAGAGCTCTCTTGTTAAACAGTGAAAGGACACAATGAGCAATGCAGATATTCCAGAAACCTACAACGTCTACCAAAGCCCTTGAGGCACAATGAAGAAGTCAACCCCTCACAACAATTCATCAGGAGGCACAGCCAAAATCACTGGGGCTGCCCACAGTTAGTGTGGGAATGATATTAACAAATGCTGAGCAACAGTAGTGTGGACAGTCCTCGAACCCCAGCCAAGAACACAGTGAATCTACTAGCATGGACTCAACACAGCATTTAGACTTCAAGTGGACACTGCTGGAAGAGTTCTGGAAGTAGCTCTGTGCCAAAACCCAGTGAGCTGCTTTGTTGTCTAACCTTCTAAAGGTTACATTAGTCAAATTTTGTGGGCAATTATCCATTGTCAATAGTGTAGCAATGTGTGTAGCACAGCCTACACAAAAGTCCATTTCAAACCACGCAACTTTTTGTTGGTCAGTGTGGCAAATTCACGTAACGCAATCTTTCGTCCTTACACGAAAAATCCTGATTGCACTCAATCCCGATTCCCATTGAAATGACTGAATGTTGTTCACAAAAAAATTGCAGAATAATGGTAAATGTGACTGCAAATGGAACCTCACTCTGTTTGAGTATGTACTACATTGGTAAAAAATGTACTTTGCGAGAGTAAAAAAGTACGTTCTATAGCCTATAGTATGAATGTAAGTAGTATGAATAAATTCTGGACATACTACACCCAGCTTGTTGGCTTTGTCATGTGACCTACAGTACAACACCAGTTGTGTCCCTTCACTGTAATGGCCTCATGGGATAGTAAAGTTTCCATAAGATTCGCACTTCAGTAGCTCGCCGGAAGTACTAGATACTTTTTGCCAACTGTTTTGTGAACAGTTTGCCTACCTTTCACCTACTAACTAGGTTTTAGCGCAGACCCATGTTTGAACAAAATTGGCAAAGGTTATTTTTAAACATATTAAGTAACCAAAAATGTTTAATTAGAACCGTTTAGCCAATTTAAAAAAAAAAGAAAAACTACCTACATGCAGGAAATGAATACAGTAAGCATGACTGGACTCCATTACTCAATGTAGGTTTAATGGAAGTATGACTTTTTTCTTCTTTTTTTTTTGTCTCTTTGCACAGGGAGTAAAGGTTAACGAACTGCAAACACAGCTTTTCCTTTACCCACAAGGACACTGAAACACGAGCAGCTATGAGAACATGACATCGACACATGCTTCTTATTACCTCGAGTCAAAACGTCACATATATCACCAAAACAGCTAACAATTCAATAACTGGCCGAGGTCCTGCTGTTAGCTTTTACATAAGGGTTAAGCTAAACCTCATCATTCAGGGCCTACATGGGTGGGAATCTTAGTTTGCAATTCTCCACAGTGACTCCCTCGCAGTTGTGACCTTTCTCAGCGCATGTTCAGGGCCAATGTGTTCTCTGCCATCAGCCAAAAATATTTTTTTTGGTGGATGAAAGCTGCACTCATCAGGGTGTGATTTAACATGAATTGTAAAAGATATGGCAGCTTTTACTCTTTGCTGGTACAGAAATAAAAAAGGTGCTTGTGCTGTTTTTCTTCTGGGGAGTCCCTGGTTTTTAATGACTGAGATATTCTTGGGTGCCAAGGGACTGTAATGATTTGGAAAGTTTGCCATCTGAGCTTTGTTTTGGGCAAAACTGGTATTAATCATACACCAATACCACACATGTGAGTCTGAGAAGTTTGAGGTGCATGGGATATACGAGATGCGCGGCCAGAAAGGATGGGTGGCCAAAAACCACACCCACACCGGTATGCTTTCAGTCACACTCCTCTGCAACACTCCTATGAGGAAACTGAGCTTTCCTGACATTTCCACCGATGAGAAATGTATCCTGGACATGTAGTGTCCTTGGGTGTGTGTTTGAATAAAAATATCTCTGTTTTCATTAATCCCTCATTATTTGGATGGTTTTCATCAAAACGATATGGTCTCATAAGTGTGTAAATTACCAAATTAAAGCAATAGTTGAAATAGATAAAAATTTTATATTGTACACTACCTTTCAGAAGTTTGGGGGTCAGTATTTTTTTAAAGAAATTAATACTTTTATTCAGCAAGGTCACATTAAAATGAACAAAAGTAACAATGAAGGCATTTATAATGTTACAAAGACTTCTATTTCAAATAAATGCTGTTCTTTTGAACTTATTATTTATCAAAGAATTCTAAAAAAAAATAAAAATAAATAAAAAAAACCACGGTTTCTATAAAAATATTAATCAGCACAACTATTTTCAACATTGAAAATAATAAGGAAATGTTTTTTGATCACCAAATCAGCATATTAGAATGATGAAGGATCATGAAGACTGGAGTAATGACTGCTGAAAATTAATCTTTACCATTAAAGGAATACATTACATACAGTGGGTACGGAAAGTATTCAGACCCCCTTAAATTTTTCACTCTTTGTTATATTGCAGATATATTCAGATAGAAAACTGTTATTTTAAATTGTAATATTTCACATTATTACTTTTTTACTGTATTTTTATCCAAAAAATGCTGCCTTGGTGACCATCTTTTTTCTATATACATTTTCTGTATAATTGTCAAACTCTAAAAAAAGACAAAAGCTCTAAAACAGTTATTCAGAAATTGTCAAACTCTAAAAAAGACAAAAAATTATAAAACCCCTGTAAAGAATTTATATTACTCATATTGAAGTGCATATCACAGTGAAAAATCGGTGTTCGAAGGTATACAAAATATATACTGTGTATATATGTATATATACAGTATATATATATATATATATATATATAATGACATAAGGTTGAGAAATACAGTTTATAGGGTTGTAACAGCAATGGGGTGAGTTGGAAACTAGACAAATGAAAGGATCTTGTGAATTTAAGCAAAGCTTTCTGCATTTACAGTTGACAGGGAATTTGCTGAGTGCTTGTAATTAACTTGAGCACAGGGATAATAACAGCATCTCATCCTGTTTCCGCTGTCCACAGGATTTCTTTTTAAATGCAGAGAGAGTCTGAACGTCTAACTCAGGCTGACATGCCAAAAGCAGAAGTTATGAGATGTGCAAACAAGGTGTCCTTGATCCACAATAACACAGAAACAGATGTGACACGGTTTTTCGGGTTTTCCTACTTAGGTTTGTCATTACATAGCCAAACAGCATTGACACAGACACTCCTACAGGCTTTTTAAGGTCAACTTAAGTCAGTTTAAAATTCTGGTCCTAATGAATCCCAAGGTCACATAGCCGATTATAATGTTTACACCCTTTTAGGTAGAAGAACCTACAAAGTAAACCTTCTCAACATAATCTTATTTTAGTATGTGAGACTAACAAAGAACAACAGAAAGTTTTTAATAAAGGAAACCTCCTATGTAATATAAAAAAATACAGGCTTAGAGCAGCAGATTAAATTGAAAGACAAAATACAGATTAGATTAATCTAACTTCTTAACACCATCCAAAGGGGAATACCTAGTGATCACACGCTGCAATTTCTCTTGACTTGGACTTCCAAATTGAGCTCATGTGACCCACTTTAACTTTAATTGCTGTGTCAGTCCTAAACGGACACCATATTGGACTACTTACAGAAGAATTTAAAAGGGTCACATCACCTGCTAGTCCAACATTTCATAATAGGCCTATGCCACCTTACAAGTCCATTAAAACCAATATATTTTCAGAAACACAAGCTTACAAAACTAACCACACCAAATGCTCAAACCACTAAATATTTCTTGTTTCGTGTCATTCAAATGACATGTGAATGCATTCTCAAAAGCTTCAGAATAGCACAGCAGTCAATACGAGAATAATTGGGCATGTAATCAGACCCCTGCCAAAAAGCCAGAAGATATCAAATCGCCCCTCACAGTGTCCAGTGAACTTTCTATGCATTGTCGCTTCCTCCGATCTGTCCTCACCTGTCAGGTCTCCCATCTATACACTGTTTCAGAGAACTATACATCCAATATAACATTATACCATATAGCTAAATTAGTGAATCTGATATATGCTCACAAAAGCTGTAGACATTTCAACACAAGTCCTTTGTGAAAGAGAGACACAGTGGGATTCAACAGACCAAATTTAGACAATTTCTTCTTTAGATGCATTTGAATATGATTATATTAAGACTATTAAAAGCACACTCTTTATCATGTCATTCTAAACATGTATGGCTTCTTTCTTGGAACACAAAATAAGTTATTTATCTTTTATTATTAGTTTTAAAAACCTGTTTTTATTTCTTAATTTTATTGTTATTTCTTATGTATCTATTATTATTATTTTTTAAGTACTCTGAATTACAACTTGTGTATCAAGCCTCTTTTGTCAAATGATGAACATGGCTGTATAAGGTCATATGGGTTTAAAAAAAAAAAAACATGAGAGTGAGAAAATGATGAGAGTATTTTCAGTTTTGGGTGAACTAGCCCAAGGTAAACACACAAAGGAAGTGCAAATGGATATAGTAGGCCATGCTACCCATTATCTACACACATTGAAAGATCTATAATGACCTATGAGCTCTCTTTAAGGAGCATATGGCAGATCCATATGATGTGTTTTTACAGCTACAAGGGGTTGTCACCCCTGCACTGGGTCTCCATACAGCGAGGTCACCCTGAAAAAACAAACCTAAAAGGCCCAGTGATGTTACAAGCAGCTTGCACAATAAAAACACCCTCAGCCTGAATCAACTGCAAATTAAAACATAACAAAATCCACATCCAACAACATGCACCATTCTTGCTTTGTGTTTTGTGTTCATGTACATGAAAAAAATGTATTCACTGAAGAAGGCTTGCTGCCGAAACGTCTGATTGTTGTTTGCTCTGCTGCAAAATGAAAATAAATTGAAAGTGATTAAGAAGATTAAGCGAGTGCAGATCCCTTACTAGAATATGTTGTGTGCATGTACATAAAAGCTATCTTAGTAGGACAAAAAAAAAGACATTCATTTGGGGGGTACAGAAGGATACCCCATCTCAAACTTCAAAGACTCTGTGACAATGACATGGAATGCATGGCATGCCTTCATGACACCAGCAGGCTTTTGTCTGGACCTCTCCGACTCTCTGTGGGTAGAGAAATCAGCAGGCGAGCCACAGGAGGGCATTTACATGCCAAACACTGCTTCCTCTGGGAGGGCGCACTGGGCTGAGTTTACCCAGGGGGACAGAAGACCGTTTAAAAAAGTAATGAGTTTAGTTAAGAGGAATCTTCTGAGAGGAGGGTGGTCCTGACTTCATCCGATTTCCAGTGGCTCCAAGAGTCACTCCTAATCACTGTCTCACAGGGAGTCATAGTATGCGTCAACCAGTTGTGTTCAATTGTGTTGATTCTCAAGGCATCTATAGTTAATTCTACACACTGGACTTAATTGTCATAGGCACAAAAAATAGATAATGAAATTACTTGGACATTTTTTAATAATAAACAATAATATATAATATATATATATATATATACCTGTATATATATATATTTATATATATATAATACAAATACACAGTAAAATGTAAAATATATTTTAGCAATTAAGGGCAACTTTTTTCTGTGAAATCTTTTGACTTAAAATAAACAAACAAACAAATAAACAAATAAATACATACATAAATACAAACATACATAGCATTTCTCTCCATCACTGTGTTAGGTCTTGGGAACACACTTTGGAGGAGAACCAGTGAATGGATTTCATCAACAGTTAAACTCATTCAACATAAATTTTCAAAGCCACGTACTTCTCTGGGCTGTGTTGTGTGTTATTTTATATTCCAAAACTGAACAGCTTTGACTGCTTTCTTGTAAATCTTTGGAGGTGACAGAGAAAGGGGCCCAGCGATGTGGTAGCAGATCTGAAGAAAAACTTTTCTGTCCCTTCATACACCACCACCCCCACCCATCCAGCACACTGTAAAACTTCCATTCCTATAGCACGCTCCACTAAATCTGCCAGAAAACAACTGCTAGGAAAGCTGGACAATTCCCTTAACTTTTCAGCGTTATCTATGGACTTGCTGAAACCAAATCCTTACAGCTCCACCATGGGAAATAAAGGAGAAGAATTACAACACTGAACTCTAGGCCAGAAGTTCATGTAAAAACCAAGTGTCAAGGATTCCATAAATGAGAACAGACTTCCAATATAGGCGCTAGAAGGTTTGCAGAATGAGGTCAGCCCATCAACAGTCTATTCTGGCCTGCAGGAGACTTCAAGGAGCATGTCTGGGCAGAAACAAGTGTGAGAGACAGTTGTTTCTCGGCTCTGAGCTGCTGAGAAGTCTCCCATTGAGAAATTGTACGGGTTAGGGTTGATGTCTGCAATGGAAAATATCTCTCAGGACTCTGTCAGGGACGTGTCACGGCCCAGCAGTGCAGATAAAGAGGGCCTCCACTTGACAAGTATCTTTCAGACCTCATTCAAGATCTGCGCTCTGGGTAAACACAGGCAACAGAGACAAGCGCATGAAGTGAGCAGCCCAGAGGGTCTTTATCCTGCTCAGACACGCGCAGCACTCGCTCTCATTCATTTCATCAAATTATCAAAACGTAGCATCCCCTGCTGATCTTTCACAAAGTCCGTACTAACAGTGGACTGCAGATACTGCAGTATATATCAGAACAGACCAAATCTGGATGCAGCATGTAGCTTAATGTGATTAGGGAAAGACTTTTAACTTTTTCTGATTTTACAAACGGATACAAAACAGAGCTTTATTGCTAAATGCCAGAGCAAACTACTGCCAGAAAATGATCACATTGCTACATCTGGACATTGTAAACATAATTGCATATATTTTTTATTGCTGCATAATAATATAGTTTTAAAGATGTCTGAGAATGCTTTCCAACTGCCTTAAGGACAAACTTAAGCAAACAAGACGTCAGTTTAGCATGAGTGGCTCCCCCTGCTGTACAATGAGAGCTTTATTGATTTATCTCTTCATAAAAAAATGTGATTATTAAAAAATTACCATTCAAATTATCATACTGATCTGAAGAATTGATCTGAAGAAACTGATCTGAATTTATGCGCTAAATAAGTTGGAAACACTTTAGAATTATGTTAAATTTCATTATTTGTTCATACATGAACAATGAGCAACATTTATCAGCATTTTCATTTTCATTTATAAATATACTATTGTTCATTGTTTAATCATGTTCATTGATAACAGACTGTTTAGCCTGAAAAATGTTAAAATGCACATGAAGAAATGAACATACTGTACATAAAAACTGTTCATTGTTTGTTCATGATACCAAATGTAGGCCTATACAAGATGATCATATTATAATGAAGACAATACTCATATTATACAATGATTTTTACCTACTCTCAAAAATGTTTTTAATGATCTGACTTTCTGGTTTTCTTTAATTTTCCTCTGGTAGATAATAAAACACAAAACAAAACAAAAAACAGAAAGAAAATAATAAAGAAATAAAGAAATAATTTCTCATTGACTTACAATAAGGGAAGGAAAGTCTAGGTACATCAACCCTATAAAGTGTGACATTAAATATTAGTCAGAAAAATATAAATGTAACATTTTATTGAATCTTATAATAAAGTATGTGGTTTTTGTTGCATATCATTTTTGATGCATTAGGCTTTATGGCTCATATAGTATTATAATATGGAGTTCATATTCAACCAGAAAAACACACACACACACACAGGTTTATTTTACTCAGATGTTTAAAGTGAGAGAAAAAAATGTGCAAAAAGTAAGACAAACTTCTTAAAATATTAATAACAACATAAAAGTAATTCTTATCCTTTATAAAAACCACTACATTTCACAGCAAAAAAGACATGTGTAACAAGAACTAAAGGTGTACATATTTACAATTAAATGTCCCTAAAATGTCACTTTTACTTGCTAAAAAGTATAAACTATCAATCTGTGCTCATCAAGTTTTTCAGCAAAATTTTAATCATGTTGTTAATTTAGAGACCTTAGAAATTTGTGTATCAAAAATTAAACAGTAAGCATCCACCTAACAACTTTCCAGAACACCTTAGCAAATGAATATCCAGCATTGTGGTGTGACTATTGCACAGGAACACATCACTCAAAATCTAGTTTTATTATCCTTCTCCACTAGAGGGACCTACAAACACTCCCTGTATATATAGTTAAAGTATTAAGAATATGACATGAGTGATGTTTAAAATAAAATAAGAAAGGTGAAAAAGTAATATAAGCAATTAGACTTAACATTGCAAATATTTGTTTCATAAAAAAAAACTTTACTGTACAAAATCCTTTTGTTTGACAGGCTATGACTGTATTGCACATTTAGGCTACACCGTGACAATATATACTCATTACTGCACTAACACAGCCTGATAAAGCTTTACTGGGTTTGATCACTGAATCGATATTTTTATCTAATACCGATCAAGCTTGAGGAGAGATCGAGCATGTACAGCAAAAGCATAAAAAACACCCCCTACGGCCAAAACGCACCTGTTCAAACACGCAGGCAGACACACACGCTCGGCTGTTAATAAGACTTGTCAGCATCTGATGCTGTGCTCTCCATAACGCTGCAGTTCACACAGTTCATACGTGAGGGACAGGACTGAAAAAAGACAAATACAGAGAGGCGTCCCTCATCTGCTACTTAAAGTGAAGGAGTGTTGACATTAATGCCTTTTATCTTGTGTATATCAACACACTCGGGACCCATATAACATACGGTTACAATAATGTGCTGATTGCACATCACTTTACTGACTGGATCAGGTTTGTTAGTCTCACATAGGCAGACTTTAGATTTTTTAAATTTTTGGTACATACGTGCCACACGAGACATGTATACCACAAATACAAAAAATATCTAATCGACTTCAAATGTTGACTACTGTATATATATATGTTAATATATTTTATCAACAAATATTTACACAAAAATTTAAGTGTATATTACACTATATGAAATATAACTCATATTTAAATCATGTTTGGGATACATAAGTAAATAAATGCAAATATTTAGATGATACAGACAGACAGACAGACAGACAGATAGATAGGTAGATAGATAGATAGATAGATAGATTTTTCTTTTGTTCAGCAAGGATGCAATAAATTGATCAAAGTGGCAGCAAAGACATTCATAATGTTACAAAATATTTCTAACTTTTCTAGAAATATTAATAATATTTCTTATAAAATAAATAAAAAACTTTCTATTTATCATTGAATCCTGGGGGGG